>NC_022030.1:24832920-24861367 GCF_000317375.1 Microtus ochrogaster
AGACCCCGACCAACACAGGGCAGATCCATTTTTATTGCATCAGCTTTCATTTCGTCTCATCAGGATTTCCACGGTGATTAACCACTTAACCACAGAACACAGTGAACAGCCACAGGAAGGGACACCCTTAAGACACACCAAGAACGCTCGTGCTATTCCTGGGATCTGCTCCCGGCTATCCTAGCCAGTGTCTGTAGAGGTCTACAGAAGAAAGCCGTTTTCTTGTATTTTAGTTGCTTATTCCCCAACAAGTGAGGAAGGGAATGCGCAGTGCATGCTTATTGCATGGAATTACACCCTTACAGTATGGTTGTCAACTCTGGCATTGTTCCCTTAATGATTATAGGCAGAGGAGTTTATGAGCAGAACAGAACGGTGAACGTAGGAGCTGCGTCTTCGCGTCAAAATCGAGATACTATCAGAATAAATGGCAAGGCAGAAATGACTGTCTCCGTAAGGGGATTGGAATGACAGGAGGTAAACGGAAGTTTACATCAGATAATACTAAACCAGGTTAAGACACTGAAGAGAACTTTTCAGAAGTGTACACAGCCAGAGAATTCTTTCTTTGCTGACATTAGATATAATTGTTACATTAAAGAAACAATGACCTCAAATTAACTTAGACGTCCTGTGATGGCACATGGGTGAGAATGACACACTGAGTTCACCACACACAAAAGTCTGGAAAGTACTCTTTAGTAAGATACATCAAGATGAGCTACGCGCAGTGGACTTGAAAACAGTCTATTTTAAAGCGTTCTCTCTTTAAGATGTTAACTACTGTGAAATGCAAACAGGATTTGGATCTCGTGTGTTACGAAATCCTCGCTTCAAGTTGCAGTTTCCTTGGCAGCAGCATATTTTAATTAACAATATTTTTCTTCCTTGTTTTGTTTTCTGACATCTCAGTACATTCAAATAGTCAAAATGTTTTGATTAACACCACCACAAATTGAATGAAATAGATCAGAACGTGGCCAGCATTATCAAGCGAAAAATTATATAATTTATGTGTCATAGAAAGTACCTACCCCCCTGCCCCGGCCTCCCAACACCCCTCCCCTTCCCAAACAGTAATATGGACACCAAAAGATTTAACAAGACTTATAAAAAAATAAGGCACATTTATTTTTGATATGGTAATTTAAAAATAGAAAACCCCGCCTTGGAACACCTGTATTCAAATGAGCTGTGTAAAAAGACACCTTGTGGTACCTAAAATGGAATTGCTTCTTCTGTTTCTGTGACAATGGAATAAATTGCACCAATCCCACATTGTCAAGTAATGAAAATATGCCTCTGTTTCTACTGGTGAATGCCTAAAAAATCAGCTATTGTTTTAACTGTAGGGGTAGGAAAGGACAGTGAAGAGGTTCACTGGGAAAGAGTATGAAAATGAACTACATTTAGCGGAAGGGTTGAGGGATTGCACTTTTCCACATGTTTTTAAGCACACAAAAAATTTAAATTTGTAGCAATGATCAATGATTACAACTATTTTGGCCATTAAACTATTACCCACCAACTTTTGTTTATTTTTCTTTCCATTTTCAAATGGGTATTTTATTTTTTTTTTTATAAAACTAATGATTTGAAACGTGGATATTTTTAAGAATCTCTATACAACCCTCAACGCAAACATACTTAGCTAGCATTTAACCTGAGATACAGTCTGTTGAGGGGTTGTCTTCCTGTAAGTCTTCATTTTTGTAACACCAGTTCACACTGACGGCGGCAGCTTGTGGACAAACTTAGAAAAAGAAACCTTTTTGAAATCATGGCTTTTTCTTCTTTTCTTACTAGACTGGTTCTTTAAAAAAAAAATAAATCACAGAATTCATGTTCTCACAGTAGCCAGAAGCTAAAGTAATGTGCTTAGTTATTGCACGTAGAAACCAAGGAAAGTTACAAAGCCAGAGTTTCTCCACTCAAATCCGGCAGTCAGTTTCACCTCAGGCGGATTCGGAATGTGCTGATTTCCATGGGACTCAGGGTGATGTCACTTATATTCTGGGCATCTGGGGGCGAGTGCATCAAGGACAGTGACGAAAGGGTGAGACTTTCCACAGCAAACTTGTTGAAAAGTTTTGGGACTGACATCTAAAAAAAGCAAGTGACAAGATTTGCATATTCAGATCAACCCTGAGATTTAGATATTCAGATCAGCACTGAGCAAAGACTAGTAGCACATCTATAAAATCAATTTAAGGAAAGCACAGGAAGAAATATGTAATGAAGGAGGAAGGACATTCCTGAACACATGAACTATCTATTCCCTGGAGAGACATGTGGCTATGGGCTGTTCCCTTGCATTTCTTTTAGTATTATATGTGAACATTTTCAATATAAGAGAGGACATCTAAGAGCCAACAAGTCCCTATGGTCTCTGAGGACTTTAAAAATCAAACTCTTTTGGTCAATATTTATCCCTAATAATGGTAATTCTAAACCAATTCTCCCCCCCCCCGTTTCCAAAAGAATTGAAAAATGAGACATAGCAATGGTTCAGTATATTACTGACCTTAATCTACAGGGACATTGGGAAAATGCATATTCTTCACCTTGCCAGGTCATCCTAAAGTGTCTCGGAATAATATATCTCTATTATCCCTCTTAAGATTAAATACCCTATCACTAGAAGGTTCATTACACATATTTAGATCATTCCTAATAGAGTGGAAACATACTGGAACACACACACTGGAACACACACACTGAAAACACACACACACACACACACACACACACACACACACACACACACACACACACACAGTGGGACAAAGACAGTCATCCAAGCAAACATTCTTCTCAGACCTTAGAATGAGTGCTAACTCTCGGCATTGGGGCAAAACTGCTTGAGTCTGTCTGCGGTGTGCCCATGGAGTTCTGACAGAGAGCTGGCTCTGCCAGGCTGCTGGGTGGGCAGGCCAGGCTATATGCAGGGCCCAGGCAGCTGCTCTGTGAGTCACAGCTCACTCAGAGGCAAGCGACTGGATGTTCATCCTTCCAAGGAGAAGCTGATGAACCGCCAGAAGACCAACTTAAGGAGAAAAATCAAGAACAGGCAAGCAGCCAGCGGGACGCAGCCTCACGAGCCATCTGATCTGCAGTGATGACTCAGACACAAATCTGGATCAATCAGGAGACCCAGACAAACATCTACTTCTCCAGATTAATCAACTGACTTGAGCGCAGTACAGCTGCCTCTGGGTTGTGCTCAATTATTCATTGACCATGGTCCTGCTGTTTATGTTTTAGCCTTATCACTATGCCAATCATTGGTTATGTTAAAATCTGTCCCTGCCTTTGTGGAAGGTGGAGTCTACCTGCCATGGCTAAACTACACTGTACGTGAGCGCGGGGAGCCGGGATAAGTTGACCATGGGGGAAAGGAGATGTAAGGTGCTTTGTAGTCTCAAAGCGGAAGACCAAAGGGACGATACGAACACTAGCTTCCAAAATGTAGATTCCAGCCATGTATTTGGACAATGAGAAGAACAGAATTTTAGGTGGAATGAGTGTTTCTGAAGAAACTGCAGGCGGCTTGCAGTCAAGAAGGAACAAGTGATTTGGGGGCAATGAAGGGTCCTATCACACTGTCTGCACAGAGAGGATTTCACAGCACACCGTCTGACTAGCAAGCGACATTCTTAACTTACCTTTCCCTGAGTAGTAGAACAGGAGAGCCCCGTGCCTCTACTGGAGAATTGGCAATCGAACCCTTTTCTGTGGAGGATCAAGGCTGCCTCATCTGAATAGTCTTTGCCCGTCTGAAAATGAGAACACCGATATCCGTCACACAAGCGTTAACGTGAGTCTTTACAGCATGTCACGTGACACTGTTGGATGTCTGCACATACGTTCCTCTCTTCTAAGGTTCCACACTGGCTGGGCCCATCCACTTCTATCCCCACTAAAGTTTACCTCTAAGGTCTTGGATAAGTAGCTTCCTGCCTTCGTTTCCCCCATGATCCCTAAAAGGACAGATTTCTTTTTGCCCTCATGTTAGTACTGATTTACTAAAAGTATCCTCAAATAAAATAATTTAGTTTTTTTTTTTTTTTTTTTTTTTTTTTCGAGACAGGGTTTCTCTGTGGCTTTGGAGCCTGTCCTGGAACTAGCTCTGTAGACCAGGCTGGTCTCGAACTCACAGAGATCCACCTGCCTCTGCCTCCCGAGTGCTGGGATTAAAGGCGTGTGCCACCATCGCCCGGCTTCAATAATTTAGTTTTTTTACATACACATCTACTGAATAAAACATACATAAACTTAGTCTCAGTTTGGTCAAGTGATGATGTAATATCAGCCTGAACGTGGGAAGGCTCTTTTCTATTAAATACTACTTTCTGCGAGGTGCACTAACATTTCCAATCTTTAATGTGTTGGTTCATTATTTTTATAGAAGAGACATTTAAGTTGAATTAGTTATGCCATGCCAGCCCACATATATTATTAACTTGATATATCATTTTAAGTTCACACCACAGGAATCATCCTGGAGCAAAGAGAACAACATCAAGCATGACCAGTCAATGATGACGAGAAACATACATTTCATTTACTTATTTATAAATAAATATTTACAAATGTTTATTATTCGTTTTTGTATTTGCTTGTTAACTGAAATAAATTCTTTTATATCCACCTAAATAGTGATACTATGTATGACTAGATTTTGAGATATTTGACGTTGAATCATCTTAATAGATATTTTTTCTAAAGTGTAAGGATGGGGCCTGAGATGACTCAGTGGGATGCTCAGTTGCATCCGGTGAGCAAGCTGGATGATCTGAGTTCAAATCCCCAGAACCTACATAAAAGGCAGAAGCAAAATGCGAGCATCTCCACCGTTGGCAGTCCCTACCTGAATATGAGAGATGGAGATGGCATCTCTCAGTGTTCAAAGGCCAGTTACCCTAGCTTACCCAGCAAGCAAAGGTACCCTGCCTCAAACAAGGCAGAAAAGGCAAGAACCAATATTGGGAAGCTGCTTCTAACGTCCACATGTGTACTGCATCCCCCACATGCTCACATATACATTCAAACACATGCAAACGAGAAAAAAAAAACTGTGTACAGGGGTTTGTGAGGATAAGTGAAATGAATTAAAAATCTTTAGAACTTTTATGTCATGTAAGCTAGTCAAAGGAGAGCTATCTGTTGTTGTCAGTTCTGAGACAGACACAATTTACTTCTCTCTTCTCTAGCCAGAGATATGACATGGTCAAGCTCATGGTCATCATCACGAGAGGCCAAGCTTGCTTCAGGCGATACAGGAATATCTATTTTGAATAATCGCCAGAAGCACTCCAAGTAATTTGATGCTAAGGGGCCGGAGCAGTTTAAACTGCCCTTCCCTCGGGGTCTGCCCTGGAATAGCATGCTATGACACTCTGCACTGGCATTATTTTCAGTGGTATTGTAAGATTTTGTCTGAAGGGAGAGAAAAAGGTTTAAAGAATTCTGAATCATCAGGGGACCATAATATACACAACAACTTTAAATCTATAGACGATGAAGATGTCTAATAAAACTTCAACAAAATGTCGTGTCCTGATACATATTTCAGAGCATAAAAATAGCACATAGAAAACCCTTCACTAATTATACACAGAGCATCATAAGAATAACAAAGAGAACACGATCCTGTACTAACTGTGACACCTGGGAACAGCAATTTATTTTAAGCATCAACTCGTCTATAAAATAGAACCAATGTTTGCCTATTTGCTGCACGAATTGGTCCTGTGGATGACTCCAGCAGGAATTCTATTGTGGTCTCGCAGAGCCTCAAAGGGACAGGATGTGCTAGCAGAGGAACCCAAAGATCAGTGGCTCAGAACCTAGTCAGGACTTGGTCAGCCACTCTGTGCCGTGGCATTTAGTACAACCAGGTTTTCCCTTTTCTATAAAACAGAAATAAAATGAAATGACCTAGAAAAGATGTGCTCCAATGTTTGATATAGGAAGCCTTTGGCATGTTAGCTATTTGGGTTTTTAAAGAAATTCATCTGGTTAAAATAGGTGATTACTTTATAAACATTACAAATCAATACAAATTAAATTTATATTCATAAATTTCCCCACTGACATTAAAACTTTGTAGTTAAAGAATAAGAGAACTGTCCAATTATATATCTACGGCTATATATCAAAGCCCCAAACAGTCTATACGTTGATTTACAGATTATATGCCTTCTTAATTAAACTCTTCTACAAGCACTTGTCACGATTAACTTAAAATATGTGGCATTTTTAACTCTCTGGAGCATTCATAAAAAGCCACTTAACCAAGTACTGTAGAAGATCACACACACACACACACACACACACACACACGAAATGGAATAACCAAATAACAAGGAGAATGCCCCTACTAGACATCTTTCACCATCAAGTGAAACTTCCAGTGCCAGGAATGGGTTACATCTAGTTGACTCTTTGGTCAAAATGGCCCCATGGAAAACAACAAACATCATGGGCTATTGACAAGGTTATTGATTGTCCCCCACAAACTAAAGGTAAAGTCCTATTGCTGAAGACAATACTTACATATCTCATGGAGCACGAAGAAACAAACTTTATTTAAATTCCTATTCATAAATTCATAAAACTATTGTTCTGCTATAGGAGTGTAGCATTAAAATGACTTCTAATGAAATCCTACTATATTCCTAGATCAGTGTCTCACTCAGGCATCATTGAGAAGCTTCCTCTTCAGTAGATGGGACAAACTCAGACATGCACAACTAGACAATGTTCAGAGTGACAGACTTAGAAACCTCAGTCCTGAGTGGGATGCCTCCATCAAATCTCTGCAGATGGGAGGAAGGAAGCCTGTAAGAGCCAGAGGGGATGGAGGACTCCAAGGAAACAGCATCTTCCAGACACAACAGGACTGACACCCCTCTGACTTCAGAGACCATGGCAGCATGCACAGGGCCTGCACAGGTTCAAGGCAGATGGGGTTCCAGTGCTGAGAGTGGGAACCTGACATGAGCTCCACCCCTAACCCCGAAGCTGTCTGCAGCTGACACCCCTTACAAAGGAGAAATCGGTTTTCTCCAATGGAGTCTCACTGGGTACATTACCATGCCTCAGGGCAGGCCCATGTCCAGGAGTATGGCCAACTCAATGGTGTTTTTGTAAACTTTTAATTTTATTTTGTTTTGTTTGGGTAGATCTGAGCTCCCTCTTGGAACCAGCCACTCAAAAGGGGACATGTGTAAACACTGGCAATTGACTGCCCCAACTAAACCCTCAGCTGCAGACATCAGGGACTTCCAGCATTGTGACAAATCAACCCTGTCCCTGTGCTGAGGAGAAGGGACTTCAAAAAAACTGAATTTAACCTGAATATGCACTCAAGACAACTTTTATACATTCAAGCAGGTACAATACGTGTTCTAGAGATGCTGAAATGAAAAAAAAAATCACTAGCATGCTATTAATATCAGAGAAGAAGAGGGGTGTGGGGGAAAATGTAAACCCTATAAAAACTGTACCAAGTACTGTTTGGCAACTGTCTCTGTGAAATAGGCCATGTCATATCTGAGGGTGAATCAGTCAAAAATCCATTACAAAAGTCACTTCCAGAGATAAACACCAACATCCAGGGAGCTAGGCTGTGAGGCTATTCCTGTGACTGGATGCAGTATGGGGAAAGATGAACTGATCTGAAGAATGAGCCCCTCAGACAAGGCCGGGATTAGAGAACGCTGGATCCAAGCAAGGTCTGAGTCTACAAACCAATCATGAGGTTTGGAATAATCATTAAGTTTCAGTAAATGTGGGGAGCTGGGTTAGATTCCCGAAGAGCCCCTCTGATGACCAAGGGCCAACCGCTGTGACCATGACAGTGATTACTATCATGTTGAATACAGGCAGTATATCAGATAACACGTACAATGCTTTTCACTGATGAGCTCACTGTATGCACAATAACCATGACAAACATAATGAAATGATATAATATCAGCAAGTTCGTACCTGCAGGAAAAGGTCCGCCACAAAGCATCCTCTGTCACAGTCTAGAGCAAGGATGACTCACGACCCTGTTTCAGCACCCCTAGGACCTTACCATTCAATGGCTACTACACCTCCATAAGAGAAGATAAGAAAGGGCGGTCTACAGCATTTTTGGCACTGTCTCTCTCTTCTTATTTCTATGCTAAGAGGAAGCACATTATGAGTCCTGACTGACCAGAGTCTCCAAAAACAGCAAGGGGCACACTGCCTCCTCACAGGGCATCAAAGGCATTTACATACTAAGGCACAGCTAAGTACCCTAAATACCATGTAGGGAAATTCTTGTAAAGTGCGCAGACTGTTCAAAAATTTAGACTTTTAGAAACATATTTAGTAACTCATACCACATTCATCTTCATTGAATTCTGGCTATGAGAAACCTTAGAAAAATCCCATACCTCACTGCAAGTCCCGAGGCAGAAAGTAACTGGTAAAAATTCATTTTTTTCAGGACACTCATTAAAATACCCAATAACAGTCCTTGGTTTTGATCAACAAGATAACAGATATTAAGGGAAGGTGAGCAGTTGTTCTTAGACGTGTACAACAAAGGACATTCCGCCCCCTCAATTCTCACCTTTTCAGAGGCTAGGGAGATCAATAAAGCACCAATCAATTCTTATAAAAAAGGAAAAACAAAAACCTCAAAGTGCCATTTATAGGGGGGGTAGTATAAACAAGTGAAGACATAAAGTTTCACATTAAAAGTAGCACTGGTTTTGAAATGATTGGTTAACTTCTTGCGAGAACGTAGTTAACCACAAATAAAAAAAAATCACACAGAGAACATAGAGTAATATGTGCAAATTGAATGAAAATGTCAAAACATAAATAACAACGGAGTAAGTTGACAAAATCTGGGCTTCACATTATTTTTCAAAGCGTAGAAGCTGAATGGCACCATTTCAAAGGAATGCTGGGCTAACTATCCTTCTGGCTCTCTCTCTGTTCCCAGGTTAATCTGCAGGTCCAGTCTTCAGAACTCTTGACTCAAGGTCTGTTTACCCATGAGGGCTGTAGTGGTCTGAATGAGAATGGACCCCACTGGCTCCTACATTTAAATGCTTGTTCCTCATTTGGTGGAACTGTTTGAGAAGGATTAGGAGGCGTGGCCTTGTTGGGGGAGGTGTCTCCCTGGGGGTGAGCTCTGAGATTTTAAATGTCCACACCATTCCCAGTTAGCCTCCGTTTAGACATCTTGTGGTTGTCGTAACATGTAAGCTCTCAGCGCCATTCCTGTCTGCTATGCTTCTTGCCATGATGATCATGACCGAGCTTCTGAACCTGCAAGCAAGCTCCGGGTTAAAGGCTTTCTTTTCATAAGCTGTCTTGGTCACAGTGTCTTATGACAGTGATGAGAAGAAACTAACACAGGCATCTTTCAGCACCGCCTCCGCAAGATTCCCTTTCCCTTACAGAGTTGCCCTTTCCCAATAACCTGGCTTCCCTGCTTAGCATACTTTGGTGGTGTCTGTGTTACCCAGGCTTCAAACCTTTAGGGAAGCTTCACCTGAAGGGTTTGATAGCAAAGGCATGAGAGATGATTAAGAGAAGACAGTTCAAAGAAGTGAGGATGGCAAGGCACGCAGTGAGGCTAACAGTTAAACTCGCAGGCAGCCGCTAGGATGAGCCAGCCTACGGTACACCCTGTGGCAGGGCTCTCCATCTCCTTACAAACACAGCACAGAATCACCTTCCAAATACAGAGAGTGTAAGTGTAAACATGCCTATATAAAAACAGAAGCTCATCTACTAATAACAGGATAATTCTTGCAAGTTTGGGACTTTGGGAAAAAGAAACAGTAACTCTAAAAAAAAAAAAAAATCAAATAACAAATGCCTTCTGTGGCCACAAACAGGACTCAGAATCAGACCTATCAGGTGGTTTTATGTTGATTTGATCTCTAGCCCTAATTGCAAATGGCAGAAACTCACTAATTTCTAGTCTTAAAAGGAAAGGCTTTTCTAAGTCATTATTTTAAATAAGTTATTATTAAATCTCTAGGCTCTACTCCCGAAACCTACAGAACCATATCTTTGAGATGGGCACATTTATGAAACTCTCTATTTTTTTTTTTTTTTTTTTGGTTTTTATTTTTAAAGCTTCCCACACGTGAGCCCGATTCAGAGAACCTGAGGCCTGGTGCCGCAGAACCACGGACTCGCCTTCCTGCCCCACTTGCCTTTCCCGCTTTGGTCACACTTCCAGCACACCCCTGGGCTGCTCTCACTGGACACTTCCAGCACACCCCCGGCCACTCTCACTGGATTCCCAGCACACCCCGGGCTGCTCTCACTGCTCTCTGAACCCATAACTCTTTTACTGGCTAGGATGGCCAGACTGAAATTTAAAACTGAGTGGCCAAGGATGGAAAATGGGCAGAAAAGGTGTCCCCATGATGCTATTACTTGTAGATATCGAGAGGAAGAGCCCAGTATCTTTTATCAGGCCAAGCAGTCCTTGGAACTACTAGGAAATGTTAATTGACGACGACATTCTGCCAATGCAAACCACAGGTCTTGCTTAGAAACCAAGAATTTATATCAATAGTACCTTGGGGGGGGGGGTGGTTGCAATCTCGAAGTGAATCCAATGTTGTATACTGAACGCTGCCAGCACACAAAGCCAGGAACCCAATTCAGAATACTGAAATCCAGCTTCTGGGCTCACCCACCCAATCCTTTCTGGCCTTCTCTGGCATTACGCTGTCACTTCTTTGGCCTCTTGTGGAGTTGCAATGGATACATTTTTAGGCAGCATTGTTAAGACAATCCTCGCACTGGCTTCACTGAATGCTAACTTTTCTCTTTGCAAAGGTTAAGTGACAAAAAAAATAACTCTTTCTAGGCTTAAATGGACCAATGAACCTCCTCTGCGCTCCATGACTATTTAAAACGCATGCTCAGAGTCCAAAGCGAACACAGGAACTGTCACCAGCAGATCCGAAAATATAAAAACAGCCACACGTCCTAAGTCCTGGTTACACGCTGGCCTGGTACAATGCCATAGCTGGCATTTCAGTCCTCCCTTTTCAAATCCTATTCCCTCTGCTCAAAATCTCCACCTGCTCCTCACAGTCACATGCTGTGAGCGTCACCAGCACTAACTGCCTCTTTAAGCCTCTGTCTTCCAGAGCCTTCCCAAACACCATTTTCTTCCTCACATTGACCCTGAGACAGATATATCTGAAATGGCCGCATTTCATAAACTAAGTTAAGTCAGCAGTCTCTTGTGCTGCAGGCAGAGAATGCAAGGTCCTTAAGAAGGTGGTGGCTACAGTAAGCAGGGTGGAGTCTGTACAAAGGCTGGGTGCTCAAGGCTATCAGCTAATCTGGGAGGAAGTAGGATTTCTCACGTGGGTAGTGCTTGGTTGGCCTTACTTGTCAACTTCATACAGCCACAGCCTAGAATCAGCGGAGAGGAAACCCCAGAGCGAGTAACTGTTTTTCTCAGGTTGGTTTGTGGTAGTACCCACCATTTCCCAGGCAGGTAGTCCAAGGTTATGGAAAATTAGCTTAATATCAGACTAGTAGTAAGCCAGCAAGCAGCCTTCTTCCACAGTTCCCGCCTCCAGGTTCCCGCCCTGACTTCTCAGTGATGGATTCATCGCAAAGTGAAAGCTGAAATCAATCTTTCCCTTCCCTAAACTGCTCTGGTCAGAGTGTTCGATCACAGACAGCACCAGAAACACAAACTGGAAGAGGAAGTAATCAGACTCCTCTAACTGGAAGGCAGCCAACAGAAAGACTCTAAAGAAGTCACCACTGAAAAGCAGTGCCAGCCTTAGACTACAGAGGCTATGACCCTACCCTCCACCACGTGACCAGGGCACATCGGGCTGCTCCGAGAAAACCATACTATTAACACAGTTACAGGAGAGAGGTCACTTATAAACGAGGCTGAGGGACAGTGGCCTTGGGACTGTCAGGTTGCTAACAAGCTCGGCACCCACGCAAGCAAGGGGAGCCTGCGCCCTAGAGTCTCCGATGCCTTCTATTCTTTTCCTTTCAGCCTGTGAACTGGTGACATGTTACCTCAGCTGCTCTTTCCATGGGCCGCGCTGGCCTTCATGGGTGGGAGAGAAACGCACAGAACGCTAGCGCAGTGGTCTCAGCCTTCCCAGTGCTGTGAGCCTTCACTGCAGCGCCTCGTGCTGTGCTGACCCCAGCAACAAGACCATTCCATTGCTATTTCACACCTGTAAGTTTTCTACTGTTATGAAGCATAATTTAAATATTTTTGGAGATAGACGTTTGCCGAAGGTCTCGCGACCCACAGGTTGAGAACTGCTGTGTTAAACAGCCTCACAATTCACTCATTCAACAGAAGGTCTCACCCTGTGCCCAGGCTCTGTCCTAGACAGGCAGACATAGCACTGGACGGAAGAACACGGATGCCTCTCACAGCTATCATACTCGCTCTTAATTATGCCAAGATCATTCTCTCACTGTCCCTTATAAGACTCCCCCAGAAATACGGATTGGACCTTTATTTCTTGACCCCCTATAGGCTTCTATCCCAATTCTCATCTTCTCTATGGGGATGTCTCTACACATCCCTAGCGTCGCTGTCTCTGAACTGCTCTAGCTTCTTTCCTCCCCCACTTAGCATCCGGTGTTGACTCTTGGTCTTCTGTCGTTCTCTTCTCCTCCCACTAGAAGGGACTGAGGGGCTGAGGCTGTCAGTCTGCTTTGTTGACAGCTATCAGCACAGTTGCCTAGCTAACACCTAGCAAGCATGACACAAATTCTGCACGCCCACCGCACAGGACAAAACAAGAGTTTCCACACAAACAGCATACAGTTACGCCAGCAGCACATGTCTTCATTCTTACAAGTCACACAGCTTCCTGCAGAGCCCGACACAGGTTCCTCATCCTGGGCATGACGTCTGTAAATCCCTCAACATCCACAACGCAGACATCCATCCTTACTTGCTTTACTCGGTTTGCTTTCTTTATTCTTAAATCCTTCTCTCATCTTAGGTTGAGCTCCTTCCTTTCTTGACACTGAAGTTGTTTCCTGTGAGGTATTTCCCACAGAATCCCCGTCACTTATTACATCCAGCTGTGTACCCACTCACAGCGCCAAATCAGCTGCATCCTACATAAGCAGGACAGCAAATGTCTAATCTGTACTCCTTCCATATGGACACAAACCTAAACACGCCAGCAGGTGAATCGGATGCCTAATAAATCCTCCCCACGCTCTTTTTCAAACATCCTAGAAGCTGGTTCTCAACACAAGTTGCAAGGTTTTCAAACAAAAGCTGTGAAAAACAAAGCCTCCATTGTAGAAATGATTAAGCACTACATTTAGTATTTCACAAACTTTGAGAAACACTGGCTAACAAACAGGAGTAAATGAAACAGTGACAAGAACCGATGCATCTGGCCTGGGCCCTAATGATGAGAGCTGAGGCCAGCATTAGCCTCTACGTATGGAAAAGGCACAAACTCGAGCCTGCTCACCACACAGGACTGTCCTGGGAGGTAAATAAATCAACACTGGAATGTTCTCGATACCAGAGCAACTGTCAAATGAACAGCATAGTAAGTGAAAGGAGAAATCCTTGTAATTATCCCAAGAGGCTCAGGGAAGCTCACTACGTGCAATTTAAGACCCCCTCCTCCCTCTCCCCTGCCCTCCCCTCCCTCCCCCCCCCTCTCTCTCTCGTGTGTGTGTGTGTGTGTGTGTGTGTGTGTGTGTGTGTGCCCAAAGCCCAGCAGAACAAACTGGCCTGCTGGAGCTGAGTTACAGGCAGTTGTAAGCTACTCCACTTGGGTGCTGGAAACTGAACTCAAGTCCTCTGCAGAACAGGCGCTGAGCAATTGATCCAAAGCTTCCTGCACTTCCTTCCCCTTCCCTACCCTCTGAACCAAGTAGAGAGAGAAAGAAGCTACTGTGTGCACACACATGTTGGAGTTTACCTTTGACTGTATTGTGCGCAGGTTAACCAGATGGATGTCACACGGTAGAGATGACTGGAGCAGATGCAACTCACTCAGCAGCTCGACAGCGGGCGAGGAGAGCTTGGCACTCAGTACCATGGGGAGGAAGGGATGATTGAGGAAGGACGAAGTCAAGTGGCTGAGGAGTGAGGGATAACTGACTGGACTCTTCTTCTCTTCTTCCTATCAAGGAAAACCGAAAGCGCTTACAAGTTTTGTATTTGCCGCACTCACCAAATTAATTCATCGCCTGACAAAGCTGAAATACAAAAACACAGGAATACCCTGAGGAGTATTTCAAGGTGGACAGTCACAGAAAATCTAAGTAGAGTATCAAGCTCACAGAAGGGGATCTAATAGTGTTCACTAACTCATGCTTTAACCATCCCTCTGTCCGGTTAACACTGAAGATACTGCAGTTTCCACGTGTTTGATAATGAAGAGCATTTTATGAAAACTCCCAACCTATCACAAAACCTTCAAAGTACAAGAAACATAATGTCCTCCATATCTCACTTAAACGCTGAATGTCACCACCCTTTCTCTCCAGGTTTTACCCATCGCATTCCCAAGAGTTCATTTTACACATATAACAAGGCATATATGGATCTAAAACTAAATTTCATAAATAGTTAAAAAACACTTTGAGACCTAAATGTTACCAACTGACACAACTAAAACCAAACCAAAACAAACCAGCTGGTTGTGTTGGCACATGCCTATAATCCCAGCACTGGGAAATAGAAAATAGCAGTTAGAAGTCAGTCTACAGGAGACCCTACCTTAAAAAAATATATGAATAACATAAAATTCCCAAAAGAAACTGACGTTTTTAGGACATAAAAAACACTGGTGAGGTGACATACTTAGATCATCTGTGACCTTTGAATTTGTCAAGTGACCACCAACATCATCGTTTTGCATCTTTTTGTGTGATGCAGGACTCAAAGGCTTGGGCTACCTATCCGTGTGAAAAGACTAGATTAATAAAGATCTGAAGCTTAGATTTCACAGTGTCAGAACAGCACTGGACAGAAGGTGTTAGCAAAAGGTGACTCCCATTATACCAGAAGCTCAGGTAACAGGAGATGTCATTACAATTCAGACGGTGGAGAGGAAAATGCTTAATGGCATCAGAGGAACACTGCAATATTAAAATGTTGGCAAAAAATAGTTCTGAAAGAATTGTATTAAAGTGTATCAATTCCCCATTCTTTTTTAAAATAAAGATTAAATAAAGCACACAAAATACCATTCTCCAAAAATACAGCCATTTAATGCAGCTTGTAGAATAGCATGCCTAGGAAGGGAACAGTCTCAACAAGGCACTTAAATGGACTCCCGGATCAAACGGCTTCATAATCTAGGTCAGCACTGCTGACAAAATCATTTCTGAATAATGGAAGATGAAAGATTCCAACAGAAAGGAAAGCAGAGCCTTGTCAGCTCCAAGAGGCATTCAGTCCACTTTCGGGCAGGAAGCAACACCCCCTGACTGTGTGCTGCACTGGGGGAGTCTTAGATGCTGACACTCCATGACAGATAAGGTACATCACTCATGAACCACCTTGAAAATGCTAAGCGTGTATACCAATCCTCCAAGCCAGATCAGTTCCCCGACCCTGGTGCTTCCCTTCTTGGGGCTGGGGGGTGGGGAAGGTTTACAAAACCCACTCATGGGTCCTGGCCCACATCTACAGAATCAAGAGCTCCACATATGAGACCTCGGCAATAGACAGCTGAAAAGGTGAAAGATAAAGCTGCAGGTAAAATCCAAGGGTTGAGCCACAGGGTGCTCTGTGGGTCTGAGCTAGGAGCTGCACCACAGGCTCTCCCATGAAATCTACAAGGCTCAGAGTTGAAGATGTTGGACAAAATCTCATAAAAGGAAACTGTTTGAAATGCAACTAGTGAGAAATTAAAGAACTGGCCGTTCTATTGTTCTCAGCAAGACAAGTGAGTAAAAGGAAGGGTGTAGTTAGTTTTCTTCATAAAATCACAATGGACAAATAACAGTGTTGGCCAGTAAAAGTAACAAGGGCTCAACAGGATGCTTACATATGAACCACCACACTTCCTAACCCCCGATAAAGGAAATCTAAATTCCAAGTCTTGGGAGAAGCCCAAGTTTCTAAAACATATTTGCTACACAAGTGTCACCGGTTTGATTGAGCTACAGGTGAGTCTGCCAGTCCTGCAGTTACCAACACTGCTACTAAAAGCACTATTTGGTTTCTTGTTTTTCAGAAGGATTTGGATTGCAGGAGTCTAGCCTTCTTTGTACAGTTTAACATTAAAGAGTTTCCAGCTTTTGCTGATTCAACCACATGGAGTTGAAACCTTCTTGGTCATGCTGGTCTTGGATCAACCTAAAAGCAGGACCCACTGCTCTCAGCCCAGCCAGGGCTTCTAGGAGCCTGCGGACCTCCACCAGCCACTACTCCTTCACCATCACTGCTCTGAGCATGAGAATAGTTGTAGCTAAAACCACTGCACAGAAGTTAAGCCGGGGGGTGCAAGTGTCCTTTAGATCAATTTCACTACAAATTAAAATGTATAGTTTCTTCTCTAGTTCATTTTTTATTTATAAGCAGCTATGGATTCAAGCCCTAGAATCTATAGTTAAATAAAAAAAGAAATTTAACTAACATAGGATTATAGAAATATTGGATTAAATTTAAATCAATTGCTATCCAGGGAGTTTGAATGGAATCAACAAATTGTTTAACTTCCAAGTGAAGGCTTTATAGGTCTAAAATGAAATGTTTTATTGCTGTTGTAAACACAGTTGTTTTGTACATTAGTGTCAATATGGAGAGAAGAAACCGACGCAGTTTTAGCTCTTAAAACTAGGCTATCTTGTCAGTGATTAAGACCAGAAGGCTCAAGAGCTGACACAAATTTTGACATCTAAAATGAAATATTAATATTTTTCCTAACTAATTCTAAATATTATAAAATTGTTTGTTTTAAATCGTCTGTTTTCATCCCATCATCTATTTGTCTATTTGTAGACACAAGCTGACAACACGGGCAAAGAAGGCAAAGAAGCCCTGCGATGCCCGGAGATGAGGCGGACACATTCCAGGAGTCCAGGAGGAAGACAGCTATGGGATGCCACACAGGAATTCAGTACAGCACACCCGGCCTTGCAGCTTCATTCACCTATACATATGGCACACTGGTCCTTCCTCTAAACAGAAATGATCCTAGAGACAGAGGACACAGTTCCTACGCTCATGGAATTTATGATCCAAAGCAGGAAAAAAGACAATGGTTAACTAATCATCCGCAAACATGACTAGGAGATGGACAGCTCTCTTGTAGAGAGAGGGCTACTTGTTTGTCCCGGCTGCCCGGCTAGCTTACACCTGAAATAACCACACAGAAAACTGTATTAATTAAAACAGTGCTTGGCCCATTAGCTCTAATTTCTTATTGGCTAACTCTTACATATTAGTTTAACCCATCTCTATTAATCTGTGTATCACCATGTGGCAGTGGTTTCCTGGAGATTCTAATTAGCGTCCATCTCTGGTGGAGGATCCATGGCTTCTCTGATTCTGCCCTTCTTCCTCCCAGCATTCAGTTCTGTTTTCTCCAACTACCTAAGTTCCGCCCTATCAACTAGGCCGAGGCAGTTTCTTTATTCATTAGCCAATGAAAGCAACACATGAAGAGAAGAACCTCCTACACCACAGCTTAGAGGGGGCATAAGAGGAGATGATGTGGGCAAGGAAGAAGCCAGCTCTGGTCTGAAGTACCACTAAGGATTCCCTTCACAGGAAGGAGGAAAGAAATGTGTGGAGATGCCATAGAGCAAGAGGGCTTGGGAAGAACTTGGCACTGAATGGAAACTGGCGAGTCTAAAGCAAAAGAGGTGGGCCGGAGAGATGACTCAGCCGTTAAAGGCTAGGCTCACAACCAAAAATAAAGCAAGAGAGGTGAGAAGCATGCAAGAGGCTTAGGTAACAAAAGACTCAACAGGAGGGGTTCACAAGCCAGGGGCACATTTTTGGCATCAATACTGATATCAAGGAGAAGACCCGGGTTGCTCACTTGTAGTTCAGCTTCTGTCCCACTGATTGACAAAGTACTGGGTTTTATGTAGAGTAATACTGATATGGAAGCCATAAAGTCAGTCTGTTTTCAAACCATCAGCATTAGACTATGGTATGGTCACTAAGGTTTAGAATACACTGTATAGCTAAACCATCTTTTTTGTAATTCTTAGGTCAACAGATTAGTCTTTTCTTTGAAAATAACCTCACCCAAATTGCTTCCTTGGAATTATTTTTGGTCATATAGTAAAGAAAAGGAAATATTAATATGGCCCAAATGTAGCTCTTATTCAGTATTTCTAACTGAAAAATATTCTAACTAAATATAAGCTAAATCTATTATAAAGGCATCTCAATATTAGAAATTGGATTAAACTTTATGACTTTGAACTTTGGGGAGAAAGAAGCAACACAAGAAAGGCTAGTTAGTGTTTCCTACCGTGTTCACACCATTTCTCTTCTCCAGCAGGATTCGAAACAAATTAGCTGTAATCTTATTATCATGGACGCCTTGCCCAAGGCCACGGTTATCATCTTGCATGAGTCTTCGATCCATGAAGACTTCAATTTGACCTAGAAACAAAGAGACAAAGAAATATGACCAGGATGATTGTATGCAGATATTCACAGAGGACAACTAAGATAGAAACCCAGTTCCCCTGGTGTGAAAGAGGGGACCCAGACACTCTACAGGACGAAAGGCTGTCTTTTGATCAGAGGTCCAAGTGGCTACTAAAAATACACAAAACACATTCTCAGTTCTGCTTTTCTCCGTTACTGCTTAGCCACCACTTTCCAATAGCACTGTGGCTGTGGGAACAGGCCTTCAACAGGAGAGTCTTTTGAGGGGACAGGTGATGGCACCACAATCCAGGGAAACAACATGGTATGCCTGAACTACAGCATCACTTTTGCAAGCTTAGGCAAACTGTCTCAACTTCCAGAGTTTGAGGTTTCAACGCAGATTTCTAAAGATGACAGACTAGTAAAAATTACAGCTACAACTTGTACATGAAATTGTGTGGGAGGCCTGGTCCCTAGTTATCAGGGCCACTCGGCAGTGACGAGATCACAACTAACTTCAGTAAGGGCAGCTCACTGCTATGTATGTGCACAGGTGAACAAGCTGTTATAAAGCAGGACCGAGGTGAAGGGGGGGTCATTGGTCAAAAGTCTGAGAGGTAACCCCGACCTCAGGACTGCTCTCTTCCCCTTCCTCTTTCTGTCTCTTTCATTCATTTGTCTTCATAACTACCATGTTGTCAACTCACCACAGCTAAAGTTGGGAGCCAACTGATTATGGTTGGAAGCCTGAGATCATGAGCCAAAGTGTAGTTTTCCTGCCTACAGTCGTTTTGGGTATTCTGTCATAATGAAAAACTAACAAATACACTTTATCTTTAAACACAACTGTGTGGTCTTAGTCTCCTGTTTATCTGAGGATTGAGGGCAGTCACCTGATACAGTCCTCAGAAAGCCCTGGCTTAGCTACTTATCTAATTCTTAAAGGAAAGCAGCGAACATGGAGGATAACTGGTATATGTGACCCCAGAAATATCATAGATTCCGAACTAAGAGCTTTCAGAGCAGACTATGAAACATACCAGAAGCCATGCTGGCAGTGCCTAAGGACTGAGCGGAGAGCAGCGTGAGCCGGTGCTCGGCATCCTGGATGTACGCCATCGTGCTCATTGGGTAAACGTTGGCTTGAAGAGGCAATTTGCTCATTGTCCTTCTAGGCTGAATCTATGAAACCAAGCAATTCTCATTTCATAAATGTATTATTAACGAATATACTTTCATAAATTAGATTAGTTATCTCTTTCCCCAAGAGAAAAAGGCATAACTTCTGTTCTTGTCCAAGCAATGAAATATTTAAAAATTAAAACACTCCTTAAAATCACTTGCACAGAAACCACAAGGCTCCTAGCGGATAATTTTTAAATGTGGAAGGTAGAACTTGTCTGGATTTTAAAACAGGCATTATTTAAAGTCACAATAAAAAATGCCCTGCAGAAGTCATGCAGTTTCCCATATTTGCATAAAACAAATTATGAAGGTATTAAGTATTCATTTCTCATCTAGATCTAACATGCTGCTTTTGTAATGAATGCTAAGCACAATAACTCTCTATTCCCATTCAAGAACTATCTATTATTCTTGAATCAGTTTTAATAAATACCACAGAGCTTGCCACCAAATCCTCCAACATATTACATTATAATAACGTACATATCACAGTTAAAAAACCCAGTGTTTACTTCTGTTTATTTTATATCGAGATCGTTATAAATTCCAGCACACTGCAGCCTCGTGTCTGAATGCAGGAAATAGAATTTTACCTTCTGAGGGGCTGCCAGTACCTGAAAGCATCTGATATCCTCAGGATCCTGTTATCACTGGATTTTACTCATACTACTTAAAAAATGCCATTTCCTTGTTTAAAATTGTGAAAGTTTAAAATGAAACTCAAAAATAATAAAGGCAGAATGTTAATACAGTGGTTCACATGAGCTGAGTACCCAGCAATGGAAGGGCGGTCTTGACTAAGAATGTCCCAGATTTGACCCTCAGCATCCCCAACAAGCCCCCATCACCTACTGGTTATGCCGAGTCTCTTCAAATTCATATTTAACTATAATTTGTGAAACTGATCTTATTTTGAGATGAGTGTCTTTTCAAAAATCAACATGGCCAAAACATGGCATCCTTATAAGAAGGAAATGTGGACACAGAAATACACACACACACACACACACACACACACACGGACAATGTTAGAAGAACATGACAGCAGAAGAAGAGGCTCGGGTGGCACTTCCACAAAACCAAAAGTACCAGGCATCACCTATATGTAAACGAGAAGCTAGGAAAGCAGCAAGGGAGGGTGTTTCCCTTACGTCTTTGCACACAGTCTGACTTCAGACATTTGGTTTCCAAACAAGAGAATGAAGCTCTGATCTTTTAAGATGTCCAGTTTGTGGTAAGACAAATGCGTGGCAACCGTAGGGATGAAATACAGCAATTAAGACAGGACAGAGATAGAGGGGAGGAGAGAGGAGGGCAGCAAGAGAGGGACAGAGGGGCAGGAGGGGCAGCAGTAGTAGCAGGAGGGACAGCAGGTGGGGCAGGAGGGGCAGCAAGAGAGGAAGTTGGGGAAGGAAGATGGCTACTGTCAAAGACTTCTCTATTTCTCTTAAGACCACTCTCGCACACTGCCTGGACTGTCAAGACGCCTTGGATGTGTTCTTGTTTCCTCACCCACTGCCCAGGGTCTCTCTGGTCCTGCCCAAGAACTTTCATTTCCATGGGTCGAGATATTTACGCTGTGGACTTGAAATAGTATCTTGCTTGATCATTGGAAAGAAAGTGCACATTTTTAGCCATCTATCTTTACTAGGGTTTCTTGCGCATGTGTACACCAATACACATAAACAATTATTTCTGTGGGATCTTAGGAAAATACTTTCTTTTGTACATAAGAAAAATAAATCACCAAAAAGTTAGCGCTTCCTTTGAAAACCTAAGGCTGGGGAGAATTAGCATGCTAATCAGAATGCACGCTGCAATTTCTGTTCTCTGGAGAAGGTTTAAATTTAACATTTTTTTTTTTTGCAGGAAATCATAGAAGAGGAAATTTATCCAGCCCTTTCCACTTATAGCCAGTTGAAAATCAGACCAAGTAAAAAACATATGTTGTGAAATTATTTCTATTCATAGCCAGGAATTTTTGAAATGCTAATGTTTAAAAAATATGGTCCTGTTTTTAGTGGTATTATTCAAAGACACACTGTCACACATTCAAAATAATAAAAATTAAAGTAGCAATCCAAAGAGCTCTCTCAAGTACTTTTAAAAGAATCAACAATATACAAATGAAATGCAAGGATTAATTTTCTTACTATATTTATAGTTGCTGAATGATGGCTTTGATTAAATATATAGCAGCCCACATTTCTAAAGTGGCATATACTTCTCTATATACCTGCATGCATAAATGTGCATTCCCACTAAATATTACAAGATGTCATCTTATATCACGGGGAATAAATGACATATTTATATAAGGTCTTTATGAAGAAAAAGGATATCTTTCAAACACTAATTTCCTTTCCAATAGATTCATATATATATAGTCTTAGCAAAGTGTTTATAGTCATCAAATACCCATTTTTAAAGATTTAGTTTTTAAAAAGTATGTGTAGGTGTGAGAGAGAGAAAGAGATGGTGTGTGTGTGTGTGTGTGTGTGTGTGTGTGTGTGTGTGTGTCATGTGCAGGCAGGCCAAATCCTCTGAGACTGGAATTACAAGTGGTTGTGAGTACCTGACATGGGTGCTGGGAACTGAACCAGGTTTTCTTCTAGTAAGCTCTCTCTCTCTCTCACCCTTAGCTTTCAATTTGAAAACAAACAAACAAACAAACTCACAAAAAAAAAACCTTTTTTACAAATAGGTACTCTAAAACCATGATATCTCTCAAAGATTTGTTCTAACTTTGGAAATCTGACTGTAGAATCTAAAACCGTCTGTTAAAATTTGGTTTAATTTAGAAATAGTTTTTTACTTTAAGAATATTTTTCAAGTGACTCAAAATTAATCAACTGGACACTTATCTTCTATAAAATTATACACATGAACATATACATCCCTGTTTATACCATATAAATACATGAACAAAAATTGCACACAAATACAACCATCACAGTGATTTTAGAGAGAATTACCTGGTATCCATTCAGGTCGGTAAAAAATCTATTTTGGCTGTTTATTTTTGATGAAATTCTCATTACAATCTCACGGTTATGCACAGTTCGAATGTCCACAATATTCGAAACTTCCACCGACTGCCTTTCTATTCCTAAATTTAAAAGAATGCATACATTAACGAAAACAATTTCTGCCTCCACATTTACTAAATACAGTATAGAGAGCTTCTCTCAAACATACATGTATTTCCTTATTTTTCTGATTCCTAACCATTTCTTGTATGGGAAACAGTGTTAAAAATTTACTATTTTTTCTTTCTTGATACCAGACTGTAAACAACATTTAAGAGTCTATACAAGTCCTAACAGGATGAGATATAACATACCACATACTTCTCAGTGAGCTCCGAGGGGAAGGAAGACATGAAGTGAGAGAGACTGGTTCTCTGCAGGCCAGCCCTCTCGCCCTGTACCACTCTCCAATGATGACGTCATGAGCTTACCCTTATAAGGAACCACGGAGTTTATACTGGATTGACAGAGTATTGCTGCCCTGTCGCTATCTCGCTGGGAAACAGGAGATCCCATGAGATAATTTATGGCTGGAACCTCTATTAACATAGTAATATTTATGGATTATAATTTGAAGAGAACCTTAGAAATTAAGTCAATTTTAACTGACCTTCCTTGTCCCTTAGGGTTCCTTGCTATGGCATGATCCATTCTGCCCTGTACCACATAATTCAAAAGACAGATGTGTCAAACTCTGGCTTTTCTAATTCTTCTGGGGAAACCTGAAGTAATTATTAGCATCTATCTGTTGTCCCTCTGCCTTAACTGCATTGTTAGATCCTCAGGAAAGCCTTGGGTCAGTTTCACAGATGAAGAGAGGGGTTGTGAAGAACTTTAACACATTTAGCAGAGATAGGGATACGGGCGAGAGCTAGCACAGCGTCTTCTAGAAAACGGCAAAGAGAGAAGGCAGAGGGGGAGATCCCGTCCTAGCTCTTTTCCACAGCTGATGCCTGTGGGGCTCCGATTACCCTGGACACACACACTCACATACACATGCATGTGCACACACATCTATATGCACATACAGATACACAGCGCCCCCTCTGTGCTGACTGCTAGCAAACCCTTCAACACCACCTTCCACAGTAACAAAAAATTAAGTATAGAAGGTTCTCCCCCATTTTCCCACAGGAGTCAAAAAGGACCCATTGCTTACAAGAAGTGACCACAAGTCACAGGACGGAGTCTGGGGTGTGTGGTGTTTGTGGAAAATGATATGATGAAGCTAGCTCAGGCACTATAGGGTCTGTAAATACACTGGAAGTTACAAACCATGTTTCAGTTGGGTTTCCAATTGCTGTGCTGAGGCACTATGACCAGAAGCAAGTAGGGAAAGACAGGGTTTATGTCAGCTGGCATGTCCCTATCACAGAATATCATGTAGAGAAAAACAAGGATTTGAAGCAAGAACCTGGAGGGAGAAGCTGAAGCAGGTGCCATGGAGGAGAGCTGCTTCCTGGCTCACTCCTCATGGCTTGCTCAGCCTGCTGTCTTCTAGAACCCAGGGCCACAGCAGAGGAGCAGCAATGTCCGCAGTGATCCTGGTCCTCCTACGTCAACCATCAATCAAGGAAATGCACCCTAAGCTTACCCACAGGCCAATCTGGTGGGGGGGCATTTCCTCAGTTGAGGTCCCCTCTTCCCTAATGACCCCAATGTGTGTGATCTGACATGAAACTAGCCAGCACAGACTGTAAGTAACAGTATGGTGCTGAGGATGCGGGATAGGCTGGAGTCTCCACCACAGACACTGAAGGAACTCACAGAGCTTCTTCCTGACACGTGTGGTTCGTCTCCTCAGGCACCCTACCTGGCACCAACCTCAGTCTCTCATGTTTTCAGCTCACAGAACACAAAAATGTCAGAAATTTGGGGGAAAGGTCACCTTTTTTTCAATGGCCATAATCAGAACTATGGACCAGACAGTTTGAGAGAAAGAATACCTCCACCACCACTAACACGTTAAATTAATGTGTATGTCTGGGTGTGTGCACATGCCTATGTAGGGCTGCACTTGTGGGCACCTGTGCACATGCATGTATGTATTACAGAGTACAGTAGAATCTTCTCTGAGCTAGGCTATGCCTCACTACAGGTGCAAACATTACATTTATTATATTTGCAGAAACCAGAATGTTTTTAAACTAAAATGAAATGCATGCGGACTTCTAATAAGCCTAAGACACCCAAATAAGCACCATCCGGCTTGGGATGTAGCTCAGTGGTAGAGCATGTGCTTAGCATAGGTGTGACCTTGAGTTCAATTCGCAGCACCCCAAACCCTCGTTAGACCGCAACAAGAATGAAAGCGCTCCTGCAGCTTGAAGGCGCACAGGCAGTGACAGGAAGTAAGCTCCCGTCACTGGGAGTGCCTGCGGGATTTTCAGTGGCACTGAAGCATAGTTTTATCTATGCTTCTCTAGAACAGATATTCTCTCAGGGGTCAACAGAATACATGAAATAAAGTCTTAACACGAGAGAATATCATTAATTTCAATTCATGTCTCTGCAGAAAACATTTACAAAGAACATGCTTTAAGGGAAAAATTAATAATTTCAGGTTACCTGTGGCAATGATAAATTATTCCATTGAGAAAGCCATCTTTCCCAAGCCCAGTACTACGTTCAGATCCTGCTGTGGTAACACATACTTTAAGCCCCTTAAAAGGAGCCCTATATTCATTCACAAATCAGCACAGTGTTAAATTCTGAACCAGGATGGTGCTCTAAAATAAGATCAAACTTAAAATATCCATTATGAAAAAAAGTGAAACCTGTAATTGTAATAAAAGCATTTGAGTACACCTGAGTCCTCAAAGAGTGTGTGTGAGTGGATGGAAGACACCCAATCTTCCACTTCCTGTGTCAAGAGTTCCCTGAGCTTCTCCAGAGAAGCTTGTGGGTCTGAGTTCTAGACATAAGGGGCGTGAGATAGTTGATTTTACCAAAGTGGTTCTCTCTGTCTTGGGCAGCCAGAGCTTGCTAGGCTCTCATAGGTTTTCTGTAATCTTGGGAAAGAAAAATGGTTCCAAAGGTTTAAGGTCTCTGTAAAGAGGGGACAGGCAAAGACACAATTGAGATACAGCAAAAAATAAATGCTAAGACCTTCCCTCTGCAGCAAACGGAATGGAGGATGTTCGCTGTGATCAACGCAAAGCAAGATCAGAGACGGTAAAAGCGGAGCTGCTGTCCAGATAAGACAGAGTCCAGCCTCAGGGGTGTGTCTTCTCCCCAAGTCCATTAGCTTTTTTTCACAGACATCCTGTTTCACACACCATCCTTACATTCCAGTTCTAACCTCTGGGCACAGCAGAAGTAGTCAAGAAAGAGAAATTCATCCCTCATCAAGCAGAAATGACCAGACGGGAGGAAATACAACTGGACTGAGGTGAAGTGAAAGTATCTGGGGAAATAGAGCAACAGTGGCTTGCAGCACAGGCAATGCGGGAATGCCGGTCCCTCACAGCGTACAGGCATGCTTATGTCTGCTCACTGAAGGCAGAAGCTAAGAGCATGAGGACAGCCAGCAGGTACTCACACTCCGTTAACACAGTCTCACTGTGTGCTTCACAGGCTCTAGCACGATTAATAAAAAAACCAGAGACAGACACTGAGATTCAACCTGAAGGTCAGAAAAGCAAAACAGCCAGCCACTGGCGCTTACCTCTACCTCTGTCCAAAATGGCCATCCTGCCTCCAGGAATCTCAGAACGAGACTGTATGTAAGAGCTGTCTCCTCCCATCTTATATTCCTTTATAGAGCTGGAATTAAAGGTGTGCACCACTACCGCCCAGTTTCTATAGCAAACTAGTGTGGCTACTGGGACTAAAGGTGTGTGTCACCTCTGCCTGGTTGTAAGGCTGATCAGCGTGGCTGTTTTATTCTCTGAACTTGAGGCAAGCTTTATTTATTAAAATACAAATAAAATAACACTACAATGGGCCATTTATTTACTCCTGAACCTAAGCTTGGGAGCAAGCCACTTGCTAATGCCAAGGCTAACACCATCAGGGCTAAACCACTATCATCATGCCTCTAGCAGATCAATGACTGGGAAGTTGAAGTTACTTTGGAAGAGAGGTCTGGGAGAGGAAAAGCCATGCTTGTAGCAACTCTGACTAGAAAGATCTTGAGCCACCAGGTGGGGTGAGCAGGAATGGAGTAAAGTAAAGGAGATGGGGGTAAGGAAGAAAAAGCAGGGTGGGAAAGGGAGGTAGATGTTGAGCTGATATACAGCAAGAGGGCAATCTAGTGAAATCCAGTTAAACGACAAAGCTTGCCAGCACCCAAGCCTCTTTACAAAAAAAATCCCAAGTCCTATTTTTAAAAGGCTACTTTCTTTAGAAGCCAAGAAAATTGGATGTACTTAAAACCTTTGCTATTTCAACGGTGTAAAGGTTCGCAGAGAGGTATAGTCTTTGGGTCTGGTTGGTTTTGGTGATTTTCATTTGCAAGCTTTTTGTAATGAAGTTTATTTTTAAATGACGGCAGACACTACAGTTCCTACTGACTGGACTATACTTGATCTTCTCCAGAAGACCCAGAGTGATTCCCCTCACTTCAGAGGTGAGATGATCGCAGCTGTTAGCACAGGAAGCATACATTTGCATGCTCTCTGCCTACCCCTTCTAAGAGTAGAACACGGGAGAACATTCCAGATGTCTGTCCACAAGGAAATGACTAGAAAACTACCGTGCTAGGGCAGACAGTGCCCGCTGAGAAAGAGAATGAGGGAGTTGTCTATCCAGGCAGGAAAACCCTGGAGAGAATGCGCACTTGTAAGGCTGAAATTAGACACAAATATAATGCTGTGTATGACTAGAGGCATGGAGGTGTCTATGTGCACATGTGGACACATCTGCATTTCTTCTCCTAAGAACACAGAGGGCAGAGATTCCAAAGGGCTTTAAATTACTTGTGCAGTGTGTTAAAAAGTGTGGTAAAAGAGTAAGTATTACTATGTGTATTTACAAAAATACTTTAAAGCTTTAGGTTAGTGACCTACAAAGCATATTCCTTGAGAGAGCAAAGCCACAGGCCATGCTTACCATGCAGTGGGTCTGAAGGCGAGGAAACATCCAGAGCTGTAAAGACTGTGCATGGCAGGAGGGCCTGAGTTCTGAGCAGCAAAAATGATGATGGCCCATAGTGACACCTCCCCCACCCACATCCTCATTGCCACTACCTACTGCCTGCTACCTATGCCTCTTGCCACGTCTTTGCCAGACCTACTTGAACAGCCGAACTCAGTCCTAAGAGATCAGTGTTGGCCCCCTCCACATCTCCACACCACCTCATTAGCTCTGAAACAGAGCGGATTTATTTCCATGAGACAGGTTCTGCTAAGTCAGAGAGTACGGTGTCATATCCAATCAGATACAGCAATGAGAGGAAAGGACATAGAAAAAAGAGCAAGAGAGCCTGCTCACTTTCCAGCAAGAAGTCAGAATCTTATTAAGAGGCCATCAGTCACCTTCTTATTTAGCTTCTTTACGTTCACCAATTGTAGACTCCGTGACCCTTATTTATTGCTAGAAACCAATTATGAGTGAGTACATCCCCTGCTCATCTTTTTGGGTCTGGGTTACCTCACTCAGGATAGTGTTTTCTATTTCCATC
>NC_022030.1:24862502-24865179 GCF_000317375.1 Microtus ochrogaster
GGACTTACCACAGGGCAGGGAACCCTGACTGCCCATTGGACTGGAGAGGGAGGGGGAGAGGAGTGGGTGGAGGGGAAGAAGGGTGGGAGGAGGGGGAGGGAAATGGGAGGCTGGGAGAAGGCTGAAACTTTTTTTTCCTTTTCTCAATAAAATAAATGATTACAGACTATAAAAAAAAAAGAGGCCATCAGTCTGTGATTAGATCAAGAAAGAATGAGGGCATCTGGCCTGTACCCATCTAGAAAAACATAGTCACATATCCTTTCCTATGGATCCTAGCTTCAAATCTGTTTTTTGTTTTATTATTCATTCATTCATCTGGGGGGGGGTGTATGTATGTATTTAATCTGGAGTACATGTGGAAGCCAGGAAACTAGAATAGGGGCACTGAGTGATAGTTTATTAACGGAGACATTGCCATTGCTCCTGGTTGCCCCCCACATAAGTGGGAAGATTGTATTGCTGAAGACACTACAGTCTTCCATTATAGGAGAAAGAGAAATCAGTCTTGAACTGACCAGGAAACTCTCCCTGATGCCTAACTTTTATAGTACTGGAGGTGCTGTATAGGATTCTGGGGAACAAAAGACATAAGTGGTCCTAGCCAGTGCTGACTCCTGAACGTTACAATGCTGACCCCCTGGTGCACTGGTGTCAAGATTGTCTGTGGGGTGTTCCGATTACCTTTCTGCGGCTGCGACCAATCACTCTGAGCAGAAGCTGCTTTAAGGAAAGTGCTTCTCCCATATTATACTTGCAAGTCACGGTCCACCACTGAGGGAAATCAAGGTAGGACCCCAAGGTCGGGACCAGGAGGGAACACCACTGTTGGCTTGCTCTCTCTGCTTTATCCCTGGTTCATGCTTAGCTAGTTGTACACACACACACACACACACACACACACACACACACACACACACATCTGCCTGAGGAATACTGGCACCCACAGTGGGCTTCTGCTCACTAATTCAGACATGCTGGTAATTCATGTTGGTATGAATTACCAACATGACCTGGGCAACTCCTTAATTGAAGCTCCTCCTTTAAAATAACCTAGGCTGTGCCATGTTAACACTTATGGTAGCCAGAACGCTAACCACTCTCTTGGTTAGATTTGAGATCTGTTCTACAGAAGGATACTCATGCCTAATACTATAAACATAGTCAGAAATCACAGTAAGAGAGTCATATGTTCTACCCCTAGGTTGATTGGTAAACAGTCATGCTAAACTGCCTTCTAAACATTGTGTTTATATCCCTAGATTTGTGCTGTTCTCAACCTTGATCAGAGCAGATTTTTATTGCAGTGGGTTGTGGTCAATGCATAACCATAACCATTCAAAGTACTAATCATAAGTGACTAGGGGTGTTCATCTATAGATGGGACATCCACATCAACCTGTACCTCCCTGCACCTCCTCAAAGCTCAGGAATCTTGCGGCATTCTGCTGGAACTGTCTTCATTGCCTTTCGCCCATGTCTGAGCTGAGAGGGACTAAGCCATTACTGCACAACAGAGTCAGGGCAACAAGAGCGGATGCCAAAAGTAAGTGCTTTTGACTTTGAATAGTTCCCTCCGAAATCTTCAGAATATTCCTAATTTAAATTATCAAAGCTATAAAAACTACTACGACAGAGATAGACGTACTTCCATATGTATTGTTGCACTAGTCACAATAGCTAGGAAATGGACCTGAAAACTTTCTGCACTCTGGTAAGTCTCTCTGCTGATGCAGAAATCCAAATCAGACCGAATCAAACTGAATTAGAAAAGGCTTAAAAAGTTTAATGGATAAAAATGCTTCCAGATGATTTTGCAGCCCCCCAGAGAGGAGCACAATGGTGTTCTGGAAGAGGGGGTGCATGGTGTGGGAGTGGCTTGAGCATCTCTGGGGGAGGGGTCATTATTTGGCAGAATTTCTGAGATGTGGCAAGGCTTGAAGAGAGATGGGGACGTGGGTGAAACTTTCACCAGAACATTCCAGATTCTTTGGGTATAGGGATGCCAGGGGCTGGGGAGAAGCTTCCAACAGAACAGAAACCAGGCTAGATATTCATCAATGGATGAATGAATAAAGAAAATGTGGTACATTCTCAGAGTGGAATTTTATTCAGTTATAAAAAAATAAGAAAGAGTTTAAAAAAATGAAGCATGACAATTACAGGAAAATCTGTGGATCTGTAAGTCACTAGGTTAAGTAAAATACACCAGAAAGAGAAATCACACATTTTCTCTCTCATGTGGGTACTAGGTGTGAGTGACTGACAGCTCAGAGGTCTAGAAGGGACTATGAAAGGGGAAAAAAGAACTTCAGGGGGAGGAAAACAAAGAGGGAGAAGGCACTGGAATGCGTGCTCCTGGGGGAACAGAAGGGGCCATCAGGAAGGGGGAGGGACCAGCAATGGAGAACAGGAGGAGAGGGGAGAGTGTTCTGGTCCAGATGGTCTGCAGCTCCTTGTCTGGCACAAACCCTGAGCCAGATGTGGCAACTGCAGGCACAAGACTCAGCCTAGGAGGAATATCCTCCAGGGCAAAACAAGGCCATGGGGGTGGGTGGAGGGGTGGGGCTGAGGGGAAGCAGAGTGCAGAAGGAAGGGGCTAAAAGATACTGTTTACACAGTGCAGAAGGAAGGGGCTAAAAGATACTGTTTACACAGTGCAGAAGGAAGGGGCTAA
>NC_022030.1:24865279-24876867 GCF_000317375.1 Microtus ochrogaster
AAGGAAGGGGCTAAAAGATACTGTTTACACAGTGCAGAAGGAAGGGGCTAAAAGATACTGTTTACACAGTGCAGAAGGAAGGGGCTAAAAGATACGGTTTACACCCTGCAGAAGGAAGCATCAGATGAGAGGGGAAGAAAGACTGCTCTGGTTCTGCTGGCAACACTATCTCTACTAGCCAGCTAAACAATATATAAGCAGAGCGGGATAAACAAAAGATTGTTCATTCTTGAAGTGAGGCCAGAGTCTTGTTCTGTGTCCACCATGCCCTCGTTCCCAGGGCCCCGTGATGCCCACAGCTGCGCTGAGCAGCAGCAGCAGAGGCGTGGGAAGTGGTACCAACAGGAGCAAAGTACTTACGAAAGTGACATAATGAAATCTGTTACTCTGCATGTTAACTTTAAAATAGAGAATCAATAACAATGTTTTTTCCTATTATGTATACACATTTGTAACACATATTATTTAATTCAACAGTACACCTAGATGACAGTTCTTACAATGATGAATTAACATGGAAATACTGCTTGCAAAAAGCAAATATTTCTGTGACTATATATTTTTTTAAAAACTGGCCTTATATCAGAGGGCAACAGAACCAACCCGGCCATAGCTGCCAGGTGGGCGATGATTTTCTCTACATTGCCTCTCCTGAGTTATCTAGCACAGTGTGTAGTTTGTTCTCTGAGGCTCTGCTTACTTCCAGGTCTGGAAATGTTTATACGGATTCCTTCTCTACAAGTAAATATAAATAAATATCACCTGCTTTCATGATACAACTTTTAGGAAATTTCACTCCAGCTCTCAAATCCACAAAAATGAAGATACATCATCTTGTTCTATTGGTAAAATGAGAGATAGGTAACTATTATCATGCATTGACTACTTACAAGGATGGTAGTAGTCTCCACAGTTTGTGCCTATCTTTTCATAATCCTTGTAACAACAAGAAACAAATCTAAAACAGGAAAATCAGAGCATTAAAAATTTGTAAATTTGGTTAAGATGAGATCAATTAGGAATGACTCATCTGAAGAAGGTGTAAAAGATGCCCAGCAAAACCAGAAAAGGCTGCTTTTCAGCAAAGGAAACAATGATTTAGTGAACCATCATGTCTGGGAAGGAACATAACACAGCAAACAGCTCTCATCTTGAAATAAACCAGGACCAGAAGACAATCAACAAGATTCAGCACTGCTAGGAGGGAGGGCAGGACAGCAGCTCAAAGACCCAGGCTCCTTGTTGCTTGCCCCAAGCCCCAGACCTGTCCTGGCCAAGGAGAGAAAAGCAGATAACCGAAGCCACCAGGCACTGAAGAACACCCTCAAGCCACTTCAGCTCTCTGACATGCTCCCGTCTCAGGTGCCTTTCGAGGAAGGGTGTAGTTCATCAATCACCCTACACTGATCTGTCTGAAACACTCCTGCCTTGGAGGCACATGTCTGTAATCTGCCCTTCCCACCACTTCCACAGTATTTCCCCCATGTTATCCGGGAGGAGGGGGGAAGGAAGGGAGGAGAGGAGGAGAGAGGGAGGAGGGGGAGGAGGTAGTGTGGAACAGAAGCATCTCAACCATTCCCACTCACGTGGGTGCTGTGCAAACGTATATTGAAATATTGGTGCCTGACTGGACTTGGATGATTAACAAATACTTTTGTTGAACACAGCTTCCAATCGTTTGCCTTTAACAAGATAGAAGGGATAGCCAATCAGACTGACAGGCAGTAGAACTTTAAAATAATTAACTATAAATCCTGTTTGACAGACATTCTGCAACTGACAGTGCCTGATCAGAAGGAGTTTAAAGTGTTTAAGATATTGCTATAACCCTGTTTCAATTACCAGCTTCTAATTTGTATAAACAACATTCTTCTGTATTTGGCACTTAAAAAAACCAAAAGGTACACTTCACTGAAAGAAACATTTCCATTACAATTTATAAATTCTCAAAATAGGAAAGTATTATTTACATCGTTTTGATAACTCAGTCTAGAAAAGCACAACACTTGAGAGCCTTAGGATGAGCGTTTAAATTTGAAACATACACGCACACACATGTGCTCAACAGATATGATTGCAGTCCTGGGGAAGTCATGAAAAGTTGACCAACAAACAAGACCCTCCACACGAAAATACAATATTATGATATATCTGGCGGGGACTCGGAATGTAAATAGGAGGGCAAGGAGAAAATGAAGATGTGTAACTCTGACCGCCAGAGACTAAAGGTTAGAACAGCTTTTTAAAAATGGATGACGGGGCAATGAATATGTTTGCTTTAAATGTCACTGTTTACAATACCAAAATAAAGTCCTTTGCAATTACTTAAATGTATTACAAAATGTATTACAAAAAGTATAATGCCAATTAGAAAAAATATATATAGGGGACACAGAGTCCTTCAAATTCTTTTTTTTAAAATTTATTTATTTATTAAGGATTTCTGCCTCCTCCCTGCCACCACCTCCCATTTCCCTCCCCCTCCCCCGATCAAGTCCCCCTCCCCCATCAGCTAGAAGAGCAATCAGGGTTCCCTGACCTGTGGGAAGTCCAAGGACCGCCCACCTCCATCCAGGTCTAGCAAGTTGAGCATTCAAACTGCCTAGGCTCCCACAAAGCCAGCACGTGCAGTAGGATCAAAAACCCATTGCTGTTGTTCTTGAGTTCTCAGTAGTCCTCATTGTCTGCTATGTTCAGCAAGTCCGGTTTTATCCCAGGCTTTTTCAGACCCAGGCCAGCTGGTTTTGGTGAATTCCCGATAGAACATCCCCATTGTCTCAGTGTGTGAGTGCACCCCTCGCGGTACTGAGTTCCATGCTCGTGCTCTCTCTCCATCTGCTCCTGATTTGGACCTTGAGATTTCTGTCCGGTGCTCCGTCCTTCAAATTCTTATAGGGACCAGAGAGTTTTCTCTAACCAGCCTCCCTTTCTGCTCTTCCTTTCTGCCCATTCAAGTGATGTCTTGCCAAGACCTAGCACCTCAAAACTCACCCCCTACACCAAACCTTCCACCTCCCTTAACTCCCATTGATCACTCTTTGTCTCATAAATTGTCTAACTTGCTGGGCCTGCTCTATCACTTAAGGGGACATAACACTTGCCAATTCACCAATTGGCAAGTATTGTGACTTAGTTATTATGTCCCGCAAAGCCCTTATGAGGTGGAATCTGTAACTGTTCCCTTGCAAGGTTCCAGCTAGGATATGTACAGAGTCAAAGAGTTTGGAGGAGTATGCTTCTCTGTGCTTTGCACTCTGGGACCCTGCGTCAATACACACTCGCTAGGGATGTCACTTCCCTGTGAAGGAGCTGTGTGCTTCTGGTGCAGCAGCTGCCGTCCAACAGCCCCAAGATACCCCAAAACTGAACTGGTGCAACCAGAATGTACTTATGGGCCCTTAAATAACTTCCCTTGCCTGCCTGTAGGGAATAATCAGGTTCCACACACAGTGACTAACTTCAATTTTTTAAAAGTTCCAATTAACAGGGGAAAAAAAAAGTCCTTAGCAGGCAACTGCACGTTATGATATTCCAAAAATGTTTTAATTACCTAGGTTTGCCTAGCTGTAACTTAATGGTTCTCACCCTTATACTAAATATGGAATATAGCTCTGGGGTAAAACAGGAGATTGATTGCAAAGCCATTTAAACATTCTCACAAATCTTTTTATAGAAAGGAAAACAACTCCAGTGAAGCCCTGGGACCTTGGTTCTCAGGGGTGGACCCCGAGGCCCCCAGACTCAGGCATCCTTTGCAGATGGCTTTGGAACTAAGCAACCAAGCACAGAGGACTTCATGTGCTTCTGAGGTTTCTGAGGACTCTGATGTTATTGGTAACTGTCCCCATGCTCTTTCTATAGATTAAGAAACAGAGTCCCTAAGAACTTAAAGGACAAATCCAAAAGGTTATGTGGATTTCAGAGGTGACAGGAAGGATTTGCACTGAAGACTGGGGTCCCTCCCTCTCCATGTGAACACCACCCACGTTTAAGCAGGTGAAGGTCATCTTGAAGCTCTAAAAGTCAAGCATCGTGTACTAAAGTCACCGAGACTTTATGTAACACATTCAGAATTGCTCCGAGAGAAGCAAGCGCTCTGGCTGCTGCCTCTATCAGCCCAGGCTATTGCTCCCTCTCTGAGCTGCGCTGGTCTGTCCTCCCGCACTTCTGACAGCAGTTCATTACATTCTGGCCTCCGGCTACTTGCTTCCTTTTAGCAAGATCCATTACACGTATACAGTACTGTTATAATATGTTGGCGAAAACAGGGTAAAAATATTGCAGTTCAGATATTGCTCCTAAGGCTGAAACATGGCTCATGCAGACTCACTCACTCATTCACAACCACCTGCCCAGAGAAACACAGCCTTGAGGCAGTGGGGAGGTGGAGGGAAGATAGTTAACAGATTTGGGACCCAAGCCAGTGAATACATACATGACATGCTGGTAACCCATAGCAACCTAATTCTTCCAAGCAGTGGTTGATGTCAGGAAACTGGGGTACAAAAGAAGGTCTAATAATTACAAGCGTGAAGTAAAAAATGAAGCTTTAGTTGGCCATGCTGCTTCTTATTTGTTATGTTATTCCTTTTGTAAATATTCGATATCAAATATGACATATGCTCATATCATACACACTCCTCTACTACAGGACCACAGGAGGAAGCTTCAAATGTCAACTTAATGAAAAGAAAAATTAATTCCAAACCCCACCAAGTTTTACTGCCAGAAAGATGTCATTTTCCTACAAACTGGATAATCTTTTAGAAGATGCTTCCAAATGGCTCCAAATGGGCACCACACTGAATTATGTGGGCTATAAAATGGTTTTCCTACTTAATCTGACAAAAAAGCAAAGAATTTCCCCAGATATTGCTGCAGTTGCTCTGATCTTCATTTTTTTAGATTTTTAGATTTTTTTCAGATCTTAGTTTTAGATGTAGAATATGAGATTGCCTTTGATACTTCCTTCTGGAACCTTTCTGAATAGGACATGAGAGAGATAATAAAAAGACAGACATTTGTTTTTCTTAAAACTTATTCAGGTGTGTGTGTGTGTGTGTGTGTGTGTGTGTGTACACAACATGCATGCAGTGCTCGAGGATGTGACATCACTGCAACTGGAGTTAAGAATGGTTCTGAGTCACCATGTGGGTGTTGGTTACTGAGCTTGGGTCTTCTGCAAGAACAGCCAGTGTTCTTAATCACTGAGCCATTTCTCCAGCTCTCACACAAGGTCTTTGTGACTAGCTAAGTGATATTAAGAAAAAGAGAGCCTTTCAGCTGAACTAATTATTTTCCAGATCTGGGCAGAATGCAAACAGAGAAACTGCAGTCCAGTACCCAAAGCCGTGACTAACTATACGAAGGCCTCTCAACACAGTTGGTTTTACAATCAATAACGACCAACTGGCCTGTGAAATTTGGGAAGTGTTGTTTGATTTATGTTCTTAACAAAAGTGCTTTAGAGGAAAAAAGAGCAGAAAGCAAGTAGAGCAGACACTGAGGATACACTGCTTGTATGAAGATGCCATAAGGAAAATCATGACTTTATATGCTTACTTAATATCTTAATAAAGGGGCTGGAGAGATGGCTCAGAGGCTAAAAGAATGTTTGGCTCTTGCATAAGACCCAAGTCTGGTTCCCAGCTTGTAACAACAGGTCCAGGGAATCTGACACCCTCTCTGGCCTCTCGAAGCACCAGCATGCGCGTGCATGTGTGTGTGCATACACAAGAGTGCACACATACAAAATAAATCTTAAAAATATTCCTAAAAATTAAAATTAAGAAGAAATTTGATAGCAAAACCAAACAGGTTCCATTCATGAATACTCTCATCCAGCAAACAATGCGCCACTGGGGAGGGCAGAATCGGCATATACACAGAAATAGCTCAGGAACTTCAGTCTGAGGAGGAATATTTTTGTTATTTTAAGAGCTATTAAACTAAGAGTGAATCTACAAAACTGTAGACATTGCCTGTAGGTGTCTTTCTATGTAAGAAACTGACCTTGCGACTCTGCATTTTGACTCGTCATCTAAAACTGTCTACCCAGGAAGCCAAACTGCAGCATGCTGAAGAACGTTTGGGTGATCCCAAACACCTAGAACTACTACAGTTTAAACGTCCAACGACCCCCCTTTTCCAGCACAAGCCTTGTGAGGAAGTGACTTCATCACAACCTCCATGGACCACCACCCAGGGGATGAGGCCTCAGGCAGTGACGGAAGAGGCGTCACACTTGGGTCACTGAGACCAGGAAGAAGTCTGAAGTCTCTCCTGGGTGTGGCTCATCTCTTACGGCGGGGAACTTATTGAAATGAGATCAAATCCAGATGTGAGAGGGAATGCAGTCTGGAGGAAAAGCCTTCAGATGACTCAGGAGTCTCATCTCCCACCCGACTGCTTCCGTGTTAGAATAAATAAGTAGAAACGCTCACGGCTAGAGGGAACACAAGATTTATATGTCACTTCGCATTTGTAGGCGCTGTCTTCAGACTTAATCCAGACAACTAGAATAAAACCCATCCAGAAAGGCACTCTCAGTTAGCTTCACATTGTACTTCCTCGCCGGTCATTTCCGTCACACTTCTGAACCCTCCTGCTCTTAAGCTACAAAAACGCAATATCGGCACAAAACTGCATCAATCTCTTTTTTTTTCTACCCATTGAGAAATCCAGAGGCAACAGAGAACCTACATTTTTAAAAAACTATGTCAATATTGTTTGTGCCCTATTCCGAGTGCTCTCTGTTTCTTAACTGACTGAAGTACCTCCATTCCCTAGAGGCCAGACTTGTGGAGATTTCAAGAACTGGTAAGAAGGTATATTCCTAGATTTAGAAATATTTATCTAGTAGCCAGAGTGAAGAGATTATGAAAAGGGGAGCCTCGGTCAAAACCCAGACTTCAACAGCTGCTGACAAGCAAGGCTGCTCAGCTTGGTGATGAGAGACACCTGCCTATTGGTAGAACCTCTAAATTCTAGGCACCTAAACCAGAGCAAGGGCGCGAGGAAGAACAATCCAGGAAGAAAACACTCGGAAGGAAATAAAAGGACAAAAATGAAGCAGGGAAGTGAGAGAAGCAAGCCATAAACAGACATGGAGCCCTGGCAGAGAGCCAGCAACTGCCGGTCAAACAGTCAGCAAGAGCTGCCACTCTGGAAGCCAGAAGCCACTGGGACCTCAGGCCCTGGCTTCAGCTGCTGAGCTGCCAGTCAGGCTGGACAGGGCTGTGTCCAGGAGTGGGAAGAGGGGAAAGACAGAGGAAAGATGACAGCCACTTAGTTCTGATGAGCAGGGTTTCTTGGCAGAAGGAAGCAGGCAGGTCAGAGTCGATTAATCTCCAAGTAGGCTGCTCGTCTATGACAGCGGGCGAAGCTGCCGCCACCAGCAGCAGCAGCAGAGAAGGATCTACCTTACACAGGCCATCCTGACACAGGACTTCAGGGGCCCTGGAGAATCCAAGGAACACTCGGGAGATGCGTGACATAGACGGCAGACTCAGTAAGAGCAGAAATAACTAAGGAAATGGATTTGAATGAGGTTAGGATTTCAGAGGCAATGTCTCTGTAATTATTCTGAAACATCTTCTATGGAAGAACAAAGGTAAATCAGACATAGGTCTGGGCCAGGCTGCACCCAAGGGGATGTCTTCTGTGGGAAGAAAAGAAGGGGCAAAGAGAAACAGAAAGGGTGAATATAACTAAAGTACAGTATATGAAGTACGGAAATGCGATAATGAAACCCTTTACTTTATATGATTAATATATACTAATAAAATAGAAGTCCTTGAAGGAGGCAATGCTGAGGACTGAAGCCAGGATCTTACACACACAGAGAACATAGGGAACCATTCCACTTCTGGACCACCTCCCCAGTCTGCTTTTCTTACTTTCAGACAATGTCTCACAAATTTGCCCAGGCCTTTGTTCAAATTGGCGATCCCTCCACCCACCCGACTCGGTCTCTCAAGTAACTTGGGTTATAGGCCTGCAAGGAAAACTGAAGCCAGATGAGTGTTTCTATGTGTGATGCTATTTTTCTATTTATAATATGAAACAGCTGGCAATAGTTGAAAATGTGATGTTAGCGTGTTCTGGGGTGAATTACTAGAAATGGTCAAAGAGAAGGCCCACCTCCACGGTTCTGACTTACTGGAGGTTTTGGGAAACTCGACAGAGGGTTACTCTATAACTGCCGGCTTTCCTGCCAGTGGAGAGGCCACTCTACGCACCACGGAAGCGGCACTTAGGCAGAGTTCATGTCTACTGTTTGCTTTAGAAAACACACTGTGTTAGTCCCAAAGGTTCTAGGAGAAGAAATGGCAAAAGTAGTGAAATATGAAGTTACAAAATTAAATAAAAGCAAAATGGAGTTTAGATTATGAAATCAAGAAATTGAGCAAGGGCTACATAGAAATTCTGTGACTCTGACGTCCCTCTCCTTTAAGCGAAAATAATCCATGCTTGTCAGCAGTTCATGGCTATCGGGTGGCACTCTTTCTATCTGTATGCACAGTCAAGGGAGAAATATTTCTCCTTCCCTAACTCCTTCCAGCTTAGGCAAGTCTTCAAGTGTCACATCTCTCAGGACCTTTTCTAAGAGAGCTGTTGATCTGGTAAGTAACCTGGAAAGAGGAATTAAATTTGTGATTGGAAAAGCACTCTGTCCTAAAAGCTCTGAGTTTCCAAAATAACTCGCCAAGGTTAGGGCTCTGGGAGACTAAAACAAGCCATATTCCAAGAAAGGACGAGTCAGTGGCCTAGGACTAGAGCTGAGTAGCTCCTACAAAGATTAAATAAAAGGATGAAAGCTTGTTCCTCATCACTTTCATTAGCAAAGATGCTGCATGAAATTAGCTAAAGAAATGTACCAGAGAGAAACATGAACCAAAAGCACTAACCTCCTTCTACATTAGAGAGGCAGTTGTGCGGTGTGTATGTGTGCGCGCGCGTGCACATGAGTATATCATAGTCAGTGGTCTAGCTAGTGATTATGCTACTGTTCTATTTTATAAAACCATGCCTAACTACCGAATTGCTAATGAGGAAGAGGTTGATACAGAAGGATGAGTGCTTCATGATTCCCATCATCTGGAGGTAAACATGACATTAGAAGTCAGAGTGCAGACACAAAGACAGTTTAAAAAAGAATTAAATTGCCTCTAAAACAACTTCTAACCCTGTGACAAGATGGAAGGAAAGTTAAGTTTCCACCACCATGTCTACGAGATTGAGAGCTGCGCTGTTCCCTTACCCTGTACGTTGTACAGTCGGACTGTATGAGTCACATGTTCAAAGAAGGAGGTCACTTCCGAATAGATCCTTCCGTGTGTCACTCTGACAAGGGGCGGCCGTAGGGAAACATATGGCTGAAGAGGAAAGGACATCTTTAGCAAGAGCACCCGGTTTCTAAACTTTCCCAAAGTGTTTAGAATAGCTTGTGAAATGACAAATCCATATCATTCAATATTCATAACTTGATTGAAAATCTTATAACTTATCAGAATGCAGATGATATAAGCAATGGATATAAGGTAAGATTTTTTTTTCTTAAAAACATTATAAAGTCAGGATTTGCAAATGCTTGCAATTTAATTGGGCTTAGAAAATCTACACGCATTCTCCTCATCTAAAAAACTAATTAACATTCTTCTATCGTCCATACAGTTGTTTATTGGAAAGGAAATCATCCTAAGTAGTAACATTTCTCAAGCCGGCATTTATGACCAGGTCCCCCTGCCGGCAATAAGATGGGTGGGTGGTGGGACTAAGCAAATAGGACACAAAATTCATAGGCAGTTTAATCGCAGTGAGGCTTACTGAGCTAGGAAACACTCTGCCCTCTGGCAGGAGAGAGCTGGCTCAATAGAAAGCATGTGAAAGTCCCTGGTTTAGTTTTCATTATTTAGAATCAAGAAGATCAGGGAATAAAGTACAGAATTTATGTGACTTGAGAATAAATTTAAAGCATCTAGTTAAGTATTATTTTCCTGGGCCCAATGGGAGCATGAAACGAGGCTTTCGATGGAGCACTCTTGAGCGGCAAGAGACTCTCAGAACTGTGTGACTTTATTGCAAGCCTACCTCTTTGTCCACAGGACAACACACTAACGCCAATAAAATAGGTACCATCTGCAATAATTTTACCTAATTACCAAACAACTAGGAAATGGGTGGAGGGATGGGAACTGGAGTGGAGTCTGGGCATCTCCTTTCTTCTGAGGTAGTCAGCTACCTCCTTCCCTGCTATTCTATCTAACATTTGTACATTGTCCTTTATAATTTTCTTCACCTTTTCATATAATATCACAGCCTATTTTAGGATAAAATAATTTAATTACTATTATCCACACATCATTTTCCATAATCATGATGAGAGGCTGAGGCAGGTTGGACATGAGTTTGAGGCCAGCCTAGGTTACGTACATATTAAGACAAATTCTTAATCTAAGTAATAATAATAATAATAATGAAGAAACTAAATCAAATCAAACAAACAAAGACTGAACCAATAACTATCCAATGAAAAAGCCACAAAGTGAGACACATTCCAATAGCTCAGAAGTAAGATTCTCTGCCTCCTCTGGAATAGGTCCTAGAAGCTGTAACTTACCTACACTTTTCACTGGTTTGAACCTAAACAAACAAACAAACCACCTTGGGGTGGCCTATATAATCCCTAAAAATCTAAACATTTTAGTGGGCAGCTTCTCTAAACTGTAGAAGAAAGAAATAACTTTCTCAGAAGATTAGTCATGGGGCAACAAATCATTGAGAAGAGTCACTCATCTTGAGGTAGGGGAAACATGGAAGGGTGGAGGCAATTGTTACTGGCATTGTTACTGCCAACATTTTTGATAGAGATAATTCTCAGAACTTAGAAAAGAGACAAAAAACCATGGGTGGAAACGAACTCTTGTACAGTATTTCCAGAGGCAAGACAATCAATATGATTTTTAAAAGAATTCTAAGAGCCTTGCTTCAGACACTGACCCAAAATGTCTCTGCTCAGCTTCTCAGGGAATAATCAGAACTGCATGCATAGAAGCTACAAAGAGAGCTGCAAGGTCACTCTCATGAGGAGGTGGGAAAACGTGAATAAGCGACATTAGGAGAATCTGAAACACCAGTGCCAGTGTCAGAATTAGGCTTCCAACAAGCATGCCATCCGATTGAGTTAGGAATGAAAACCCAAGTATGTAAAGGCAGTAAGACAATGCTGGAAAGGGGATGTGTGAATATGCTCAAAATAAAAGATTAAAAAAATGCCTGCATGCTGGCGGGGATCTTCATGCTGCAGATTACCATAAACTTCATTGTCTTCCTCACGTTAGCTACATTTTCAAAATGTGCCAGACTCTTGACGTATTGCTTTTATTGCAAGAGTAGGAAAAAAAATCTGTTTATTAAATCCCCAAAGGACAGAGAGAAGTGATCCAGTGAACGAGATTGTCCCCACATGACCGGGCACTTACTGAGTGCCTCTATATGCACAGTGTAGTCAGGCTGTGCAGAACTTCACATCACCTTCCTACGATCCAGGCCTAGGTTAGCTTCCTTCATGGAGAGTGCGAGCCAGG
>NC_022030.1:24877138-24880286 GCF_000317375.1 Microtus ochrogaster
AGAGTGCGAGCCAGGAGCCAGGCCTAGGTTAGCTTCCTTCATGGAGAGCACTCATTCTTGTGTCTTCCTAACTGAACTGCAGCTCGGACACATCTAATGTTCCAGTACAAACTGCCAACCTTTAATAAGAATAAATACAATTCCACAGCCGAGAGTTGATCAATCCTAATGTTAACTAGTGAGACATGTTGATCTTTGCCCTTAGCACTCTCCTGCCTTCTTTTTCGAGTCAGGGTTCCTTGGTGTAAACCTGGCTGTCCTGTAACTCGCTCTGTAGATCAGGTAGACCAGGCTGGCCTTGAGTTCATAGAGATCTGCCTACCTCTGCATCCTGAGTACTGGGATTAGAGGGGGGTGCCACCGTCCAGCAGTAAGCACTGTTCCAATAAGCATGTATGCCAATCAATTCTGTAGCAACACTCACCTGGCCCTGCCCATCGGGCAAGAAGAGATAGGCACCACTTTTGTCTCTTCTACTTGTGGTTCCATACCAGAGAAACTGCACCTTCATTTCATGGTGTCTGCCGTCTTCTTTCATTCTCACTTTCTAGGGATCATAAAACAAAACAAAATCACCAGAAACAACAATTCGTTACCAAAATGTCATCAGATTGAACTAAGAATGAAAACCAAAATATATAAAGGCAGTAAGACAAAACTGAAAATGGGGACTGTGAATATGCTCAAAATAAAAGACAAAATCAACCGAGACAGTTAAAATGCTCAGGAAGGGCTAGAGAGATGGCTCAGTGGTTAAGAACACTTGCAGAGGACCTGGGTTTGATTCCCAGCACCCATATGGCAGCTCACTACCATCTGTAACTCCAGTTATTGGGAATCAGATGCCCACATGACCATCTCAGGCACCAGGCACCCAGGCACCCGAGTACACACAGGCATGAAAGGAAAACACAAATACACATAAAATGTTTAAATGCTCATGCATTTATAAGACTAAAGCAGAAGGATTATATAAGCTTAAGGTTAGTCTGGGCTTGATAATGAGTTCCAGGCAACTCTGGGCTACAAAGTCTCACCCTGTCTCAGGAAAGAAAAAGAGGGAGTGTGGTGGGACTAAAAGTTGCTACAGTAAGCCTCGAACATTAAAATACGTGGCTGAGCATCAAAATTTTATAGTTAGCCTCAGTTTTTAAACCCTTCAAATAGGAACAAAAAGTTGCAATATATTTTAGCAAGGAACAGGCAGCTTAGACTTAACACTTAGCAAACTTTCTATAGAAGACCTGTTTAACTGTCAATATGCATTAGCCAGTTTAAAAGCATAATAAAAGCAAACCAAAAATAAAAAAATAACTATTTTATTCGATAGATATTGTATTCTATTAAACTGCTTTAAACTACTACACTTACCTAATGGATGAGCAACACCACTGCACACACACTGTGAGTGGCACCATTGCACACACACCGTGAGCGGCACCACTACACACACATCGTGAGCAGCATGCTGACAGAAAGTAGGCAGGAGCTAACCAATCCTATCTCCCAGTGTGTCTGCCACAGCCCTGGGTTGAGAGGACTTCCCCATCCACATAGTCATGGACACAAACAGTAAATACAATAAGCTCTCTATGGTTACCACAACTATTGAGAACATACCTCCATAAGCCCAGATCGGTCAAACCATAGCGCAAGGAAGGAGTTCTCTATAGTTATAGCATCCCCCGCACCTATCATGTTCTTCACGAGGAATCTTCCATTTTCTGCTACGCCACCATTATACAGGAAATAGTCAGCCATGTGTGAACTCGAACTCTGTGATTCTATGATCTTGTACACTTTCATTCCCAGAGGTGGTATATGAGCTAGAAAAGACACCTTTAAAGACAGGACAGAAGTTACTACAGAGAAAAGTTATATATACAAACATTTATATTTGTAGTAAAAACATGACATATCATTATTGTATAAATGCTTTAGTAGGTAGGTCAGACTGCCCACACCTCAGTTCATCCAGGAAACTAATCAGCTCAGGTTGGAAGGCTTAACGTTTTCATCCCTGTAAGAAATTATATGACCATCCTTCCAACGTCCCACGGTGTTCTCAACAGACACCCAGAGGCAGAAACTCTCCAGAAAGGTGAGGACTTAATGTAAACAATGCTTTCTTCTTAATTATCACAACACCTTTTATAACGTTACATTCAGTGTGTTAAGAAGGTAGGTATAGTTATACAAATATGGTATAATCAGTTCAGCTAGCAGTAGCCATCGCAAGCTGTCCTGGAGCTAGTGGACACTGAGCAAGGCCTGGAGGAGGCACCCCGTGAGCTGGGCCTCTGCCTTTGGAGAGCTGCTTCACTTTCGAGGTAGGCTGTCTGACCTTGCCTGAGCAGACTCTACTTCCCATTTAATTTACAGGACAATGATTATCTGAGCTGTACCAGCAATAGTGTTTGAAAAGCAGAAGTAACTCCCTCTTCAGTTGCTAGTTTATCATCATATCTCTATAAGGCTTTAGATCACCTCCGGACTCCAAATACTAAATGGTTCTAGTGATACGGGGTTCATTTAAAAACTGCTTATCTAAGACACAAACACACACACAGAGACATACAGATACATACATACACATACACATGTGCAGACAACACACACACACACAGACACCACATACAGACATACACACATATACACACGCAGACAACACAGATATCCACATACATACACACACATAGATACATATACACACAGACAACACACAGAAAGACACACACCACACACACATGCACAGTGTCTATTGGTTGAATTCCATAATTAAATCTCAAAAACATATTTTATAATCTTAGTTAAAATCTTCTCTCCAGGCCATATTAAGTCACCATTACTATGAAAAATGGCAACTAACCAATATTACTACTAAAAAATGGTACCATTTACCTCAGTTCTATGTGTATTGCATTACATACAAAAGTTCCAAAATTTATTAGTTTATTGTTTTCTAATCCAGTTAAAGTATTAATACTCAGAAAGATAAACACACCCCACTGTAAAATGGTACCTGCTAAAAAACACTAGTATTTTTCCTTTAGTACCATTTAGCCACCCAGTTATATCCTCTGGGGTTAGACTTTCAGTCCCACACAACAGCTTGATGGGTATGCATGGGTCATTATGCAGGTACAAG
>NC_022030.1:24880826-24883542 GCF_000317375.1 Microtus ochrogaster
ATAAGCTATGGACCTCATTATGCAGGTACAAGCTATGGACCCCATTATGCAGGTACAAGCTATGGACCCCATTATACAAGTATAAGCTATGGACCCCATTATGCAGGTACAAGCTATGGACCCCATTATACAAGTATAAGCTATGGACCCCATTATACAAGTATAAGCTATGAACCCCATTATACAAGTATAAGCTATGCACCCTATAATGCAGGTACAAACTATGGACCCTGACCAAGCTTTTTTCTTTTAGTCCTTTATCTTTTTCAGTGTCTTTTCTGTTCTATGGCCACCGCATACCTCATAGGCTGTTTGTGAAATGGTTCTTGCGTCATTCCAGACTGCGCTGACTTGAACCTCCATGGGCTTTCCTGTATCAGACAGCACTTGCACTGCAGCAGAGTTCACACAGACGGACACCACCGAGGCCCGTTCTTGTTCAAAAGGATTGTAGACCACGAGATACCTGCAAAGACAGCAGTGTCAATGCCGCAATCTCCAACCACTTTCATTTCTCCAATGCTCTTCCTAAGGCTCCAGTTCCCAGGCATATACACAGGAAGCCGGGCATGGTGGCATATGCCTTTAATCCCAGCACTTAGGAGGCAGGCAGATCTGAGTTTGGGGCCAGCCTGGTCTACAGAGTGAGTTCCAAGACAGCCAGGGCTACAGAGAGAAACCATCCTGAGAGAATGTCCAGAGTGACTTTCCTCACAGCAAACACCACAGACCTTGAAAGAGGAGAAGAGCCTAGCAAGTCTTCATATTAATATGCATATTAAACACCTTCTATATCCCTCAAAGACATAGGAGTATCATTTTAGCTATCTAAAAGAATCAGTGCTCTCATATTTTCATCTAATATTTTCTTCACTGTGTTGACTAAAAATAAAAATTTTAAAAATCATAAATTGTCTGCAATTTATGCATAATTAACTTCAAATAAAAATCTGACACTCATTTTAGAACTTGTATGATCATACATGCAAATCTCATAATACACGTGTATATTTTATAGAGCGGTCCCTTATTGCTGTGCTCAAGAAATTTGGTTCTGGGATTAAAAAAAAAAGTTTATTTAAAGTAAATCTAGTTATAAGAAGGCCCCAAATGTTATGACAAATATAATTAAGAAAAAAAGACTTGGGGGGGGGGCTCAGTCAAACAAAGGAAAATGAGAATCATGAGAGTAACTTCCATCGGTATCTGCAACAGCACCATTCTTAGCAGGAACAAACCACAAACTGCTTTTTCGGTGGGACCTCTGCTATGCTGGCAAAAGCTCACTGTGGTACACCATGTTTAATTTTACAGGGTGCTTTCAGACAGAACTCTTCACAAACGGTTTCTAAGCCCCGCCTCCTTTTTCCTGTGCTCCACTGAGCAACCATTCTTCATTGAAGCACGCACATCTTATTTCCTCACTGTCCTGACTTCTCCTGACCCTGCTCCACAGTGCAGCAGACATGATGCACACCACCAGGTGACAGAGCTTGGGAAGTCTAGGGACTTATGGTCTTACATCACAGCTCATTTACATAAATAAATAAACCAGCATTTCAAAAAGAACAGGGGTTGATGCTGTTCACTGATTCACTAGTGAATATTTTTATGATCTAAAATCTTTAATTTTCCTAGAAAATGTGTTAACAGCAGGAACATCGAACAGTCAAGACAGTAATGACCTCCCTGTTACATATCTAGAACAGTGGCCCCATTAAAACATCTAGAGTAGTCCCCACTTCCCGTTAACACAGAACATCTAGAGTAGTCCCCACCTCTATTAACACAGAACATCTAGAGTAGTCCCCACCTCTATTAACACAGAACATCTAGAGTAGTCCCCACCTCTATTAACACAGAACATCTAGAGCAGTCCCCACCTCTATTAACACAGAACATCTAGAGTAGTCCCCACCTCTATTAACACAGAACATCTAGAGCAGTCCTCACCTCTATTAACACAGAACATCTAGAGCAGTCCCCACCTCCCCCACTAACACAGAACATCTAGAGCAGTCCCCAGGTCCCACACTAACACAGAACCTCTACGGTAGTTATGACATAGCTTCTATTTGCTCAACAACATCAGAAAGTCCTCATACGCTTGTTCTTATACATCTTCATTTCCATACATATTATAACTCATTAAGAAATAAAGTATCTAACAAAGCAAAGAACACAGAATAAAAATATGAAAGATGATAAGGCACAAAATATATAAACCATTTCACTTATACATTACTTAGCAGAAGGCACATTTATGTCTTAAATATTACTCTGGAATATTACAAGTGATATAACTGTAAGAATGTCCCTAGTCCTGTAGGCTGGTAAGTCTACGCAACAGGACAAGAGGACCTAACTTGCAGCCCTGTCGCCACTGACTCATTGATATTCCATACACATGGACAAGAACAGATAAAAGAAGCCACCAGACACAAGCATATTTACAGAGAGCACTGAACACGCTACTACTCGTTAGAGCCCCACCTAAGCCTCAGGAGCAATTTTAAAGGAAAGTCAGTGTGGAGCCTGGGGAGGAGTCACTGTGGAGCCTGGGGAGGAGTCACTGTGGAGCCTGGGGAGGGGTCAGTGTGGAGCCTGGGAGGAGTCACTGTGGAGCCTGGGGAGGGATCACTGTGGAGCCTGGGGAGGGGTCACTGTGGAGCCTGGGAAGAGGTCACTGTGGAGCCTGGGGAGGGGTCACTGTGGA
>NC_022030.1:24884054-24894048 GCF_000317375.1 Microtus ochrogaster
TGTGGAGCCTGGGGAGGGGTCACTGTGGAACCTGGGGAGGGGTCAGTGTGGAGCCTGAGGAGGGGTCAGTGTGGAGCCTGGGGAGAGGCACCCAGCAGATCTATCAGACAAATCTGACAATCTATTCAAACCTTCTCACTCCTCACAACAACAGATTGCCTGGCGACCCTCTGATCACAAACACACCCAGAGTATCACAGTGCTAAGATTTTATGTCACCAGAAGAACTATGTGAGCCTCCAAAAGTGCACTGGGGAGAATGGCTGAGGTCACACATCCCAGAGCACCGTAAATGAGCGATTTAAGACTAAAATCTACTGTTTCAGAGCCTCTGAAGCGAGGATGTGAAGGAGCGCACACCCCTGGTGCATCCCCAGCAGCGGAAGTGCACTGAATTGGGAAGCCTGCCGATGAGGACTCTGGACAGAGCGGTCATGAAGGCCGTGATACAGAAGCTGAAGCAACAGATTAACAAGCACCCAAAGCACTGATTCCTTCCCAATCGAAAGACAATTTGAAAACTGACTCACACTTAGAGTTTTAAGCATACGTTTGGTTCTGTACCATACGAAAGCACACCCTACAGTAAGCTGTGAGCTAGGTTTTGTTTTGTTTCATTTAAGTAGATAATTAGTATTTGACCATAATGATGTTTCTACTGTATTGAATGATTATGTAATTATTGTGCCAAGAATCTATTAAAAAAACTAAATATGTAGAATATTAATGAGTAAAACGCAGGGGTAAGAAAATAAATTCTAACGTAATTAGAGATTCACAGCATGCTGCTCAAGGACCTGACAATACAAATTTGTCTGGCGTACACACGAACTCCTAGTTTACATTTTAAGTGGAATGCAGAGAACGAATTATCATGAGTTACATTTTCTTACGAATACGTAGACCCTCCAAATTACCTAAATTTCCCGGCTATGGCCATGTTTGGCGGTCATGTAATCACCTGAGCAACAATGCCAAACTCTTAGCAGGAGTTCTTCCCCCCCCCAAAAAAATACTAATTCTCTGGGAATTTTGTACAGTCTGTTTTTGGTTAAGACCCTACCTACTGCTAAAAAAAAAAAAAGACCCTACTGCTGAAGACACTACACACCCGAGAACATGGCCAAATTAAACCAGGACTGACGTGAAGTTTCTCCCGCCCCACGCCCCCCGGTTACTTCACATATATGAGAAGGTACTGTACAGGCTACCAGAAGAGAAAGGTAACCTCACCCTGGTAGGAACCCTGCCAGTCACAATAATGAATGACCAGGCAAGGCGTGCCGCTGTTGTAACAATGGCATCAACGTCTTTAGGAGTAAAGAACGCATGAATCCTTTCAAGCCCTTTGGGTGTGAAGGACAAGTTTCAATAGATTATTATCACTTACCTACTTATCTCCATAGTAACAAGAATATTACTGATATTCTGGGAATGGGGAGAGTTTGTTTCTCCTTTATGTAATTCCCGACTGAACAGGGAACTTGTTTTGTCAATAGCCTCTTTCCTCCAATTTCGTTCACATTCCCATTAGCTCCTGAGACACTATCTGTCACCAAGTCATATCTGGCTCCCCAGTTCTCACTGTGACACCAGGGTTTCACAACTTGGTGTTATGGGCAATTATTTCAATTCTTTAGAAGAACAGCTCATCTCGTGAAGAAAAAAAACCCTCATTTGTTATCTGTCAATCAAACTACAAAACAGGAGAATAATGGACTTCAGCAAGGAGAAAAATAATGAAAGGCCAGGCGAAGGCTCATGGCAATCTGGAGACTAATAGAGGAACCAGGATCTCACTGCTGAAAGCGTCTGTCCTTTGAAACCCACCGACGAGGAGGACATTCAGACTTCCTTCACCCGTTGGGCAGCAATAATTGACATCACGTTAAGAAGGACAACAACAGCAATCACTGAACTGTCTCTACGGCACAGACCGATTCAGGGCCTAGTAACAGCTGTGTGGAGTGCTTCTTAAGTCTGAGACAGTCCTTGGGATTGTGTGGAGCTCTGGAAGGCTCAGCATTTCATCCTTGTCACAAAGAGGTGCTACTGGGTCAGGCATGTCACCAAGACCTATTCAGCTAAAAGCACCATAACGCCAAGTCATTTTTGTGACCATACTGCTCAGAGCCGAGGACATGTCGGCCATTCTGGCACTGGGCTTCTCTGTGGAGATTCCCCCACTGCCGAGTCCATATGAGGTGCTTTCTACACAGCTGCCCTGACCATGCTCACAGAGACTCTCCTCAGGAAACGTGGGATGAATAGAAAGTGCTACATTTAATATATACCGTAAAAGAAAACTTATAAACAAAAATGGTAGGACAATAACAAAAACCATCCCTTACAATGTATACAAAGTGGTTAATCTTATGACCTCACTGTATGCAGTAAGTCAACACTGAGGGAACATTCTAGAAACACAACATGTTTTAATCACTGTGTAAGAAAAATCAAAATTTACGGAAAAAATGTTCAGTAGATATAGCTGATGAATGAAGAGCATAGAAAATTTTAACTTGTAGAATTTATCATTTATAAATGATATCTACTATTGTGGGGCTTTATAATTTTATCAGGGCATTTCATTTTGATTATTTTTACTCCTGAAAATATACAAAGGTAGTTCATCAAATCCTCTGTAAGAAGGAGGGAACTGACAGACCCATCTAAGGTCACAAAAAAAGTTAGGGACAAAGCAAAGACTGGAGCTTATTTTGTGTGACTCTTAACAGTGACAGCACATTGAAAATTTCATTCCAAATGAGAATATCCTCACCATTCACACTGAAACATAATCTAAAGAACGGAGGTCAGCACTCAGACAGCAGATTAAAATGTTAAGAAACATGGCAATTCCAGATTTGAAGTCCTTTTACTTTCTACCTCATTTCTATGAGAATAAAATGCTTATGATAACAATTACCAGGAAAATAAAGATATCAAAAACAAAAGTGGGTTTTTTTTTTGAAGATGTTAGATTTCAAAAGCCAAATTCCTGTGACTCCTGGGACCTAGGAGCAGAAACACTGAAGGCCGAATTCTCACCATGGCATTAGATGATTTCCAAGACATAGTAAAATGAAAAGCCAAGATTCAAAGTAAAGCACAATGCTGAGCAAACCATCTTACTATCAGCTGTCAGAAGCAGAGCCTGGTAACCACTCATTTCCACCATCACCTACTTCATGGCCATGGCAGACCATTCAAAGATCCTGGGATAGCATCACACCAAATGGAGCAATGAACAAGTCAACCAGCCCAACATACTGTACTGCTACGTGTGTGTGTGTGTGTGTGTGTGTGTGTGTGTGAGAGTGTGTGTGTGTGTGTGTGTGTGTGTGGGTGACATATGCAAACCTAGACAAAAGAATGACAAATGGGTTATCAGTGACATGTTGACCCAAAGGTTCTGGTGAAATGATAGTGGGACACAAGTTGGGGGATCTATGCTCTAGCTCAGAAGATGTACACATGCAAGGTAACCACAAGGCTAGAATCAAAGTAGGAAGAAAGAAGAGAAGGAGATCTTCCTGCATGTGTGGCTATGAATGTATGTATGTAAACACACAGTCCCTCCTGACATGGAAACACGAATAAAAGAGAAGGAAGAATCACAAACAAACTGATAACTTATTTCAATATCAGATCAAGCAAAAATACTATGTTCCTGTCATATGGAAAATATACAGAATGAGGATAGTTAAGATAATTAAAAAATTAATCAGAAGCAATGAATTAACTGTTTTATAAATTCATTTTATACCAAATTGAGCAGTCAGTACAGAAGTTGAAAAAATTTTACTGAGGAAAATAAAAGGAGAAAAAATCCTAAATAATGTAAAACCCTCCAAATTAATTCATGAATCTTATTTAATGTGAACATTAAAATAACATACTGATACCTGGTGAATTTAAAAATTAGAAGGGGCCTACAAAGTAACAGCTAAAAAGCTAGATTTTAAAAAAAAATTAAATTCTTCAGCCTCAATTCAGCATATTCCAGGTTACAGAGATGGCATCTAACAAAGTATAATTACAACACAATATCTAACACTCAATACAAATCGGGAATCCTCTCAAGAGACAAAGTCATGTTACTAAGCACTAAGAGAAAATGGCACATGACCCAAATTCTTGTGTGAGCTGATAACTTTAACATATCTAAAAGTATATCCAGGAAAAGAGAAAAACATGAAAAAGTACTTGAAAAGGTAGAAAATTACAACAAAGAAATCAACAAATAGATTCCAAAGGGGTAAATGTGCAAACTGCACATAAGAGATACACTGGGCAGTGGGGTGCAGCCAGCAGGAGAGAGGTTGACATGCAACATCAGTGTGCAGTGCAGACAAAACAGAAAGGTAAATGGGAACACACATGAGGGACAGAGGGAATCACTGAAAAGGACAAGTCAGATCCAAGAAAGGAAATCCACAAAACAAAACTCTCTCTGCACACCAGACAGACAATATTCATGACGGTCATGCTGTCCTCTCAAATCCTTGACATTCCTCAAAGCAGCCAGGGACATCAAGATGATAGGGTCAAATAAAACAAGCAAAATTAAGCCTGTCAGTGACACATTAGAGATGAGGAGCAATATTTAAAGTGATTAAATCTTTAGAAAATTAAATAGTTTCAGAAACTGAGATTGCTTTCTTGTTTTCTTTCTCTTTCTTTTCCTTCCTTCCTTCCTTCCTTCCTTCCTTCCTTCCTTCCTTCCTTCCTTCCTTTCTTCCTTCCTTCCTCACCAAACTTGTACTAAATGAAATACCAAATCCCTCAAGCAGAGGAAAAAATAATCTCAGGGAAACATGGAATCGTAAACAATTAAAAAGGAAAGGGGAGCATAAAGGGAGGCGAGTCTATAGGAAACACAGGTGGAAATCTGCTCTACAAAAGCTGTCACTCGAATTAGACCACACTAAATCCTCCATGCTTCTGCATGATAAGCACTAAAATCACAGTGAAATTATCGACAGCCATGAGTTGGAATGGAAAATGCAATTAAAGTAAATGCAATTAAATTCAAGCTGTTGGAGCAGGGGAGATTACCTCAGATTTAAACTGGGCCAGTACACCCTCACAAGGCCCCTCACAGGAGTGTGGACAGAGGAAAAGGCAGCAGGGAAGCCATGAGGAGGGAGACGCTGCAGAAGAAAAGTAGGAGAAGAAAAGACAGGCTCAGGCTCTTCCCTTGGGGCTGCCAGGAGCAATAAGATAAAAATGAAGTCTAAAAGAAAAAGGCCGTGGAGAAAATTTCCCAAAATACTAGCAAGAGCTATGTTCAAGAGGCAGTATTATATCCATTATTTTTTAAAAATAATTTCGTCTTTCTTATATCAAGTATTTATAAATTGAGAATAAGAAAAATCAGAAAAAAATGTACTTTGAGAATAGTCTTTCCCTTCTCGTCTACTAATCCCTACTTTTAGAAATGCATTATGAGCAGCAGAAAAAGAAACAGATTAATACGTAAAAATATTCAAAGTCATATTATATATAAATAATCTATTTTAAGTGCTACCCAAAGTATTACATTTCTTATTTAAGTAGCATAATGGTTGAGATTGAGAGACACAATTAACAAATAAAATCATACTTATGGTTTACAGTATTAACCAGTTTAAAGTTCTTGAGAAAAAATTCAAATACTAGAAAATGTTACACTATTAACTACAAAAAAATATTCTGTACTATAAACAAGGAATGAAGTAAAAAAAAAACAATGTAAATTCTTAAAGAAAAACAAATTGGTAACTGGGCCTTCTAGTGAACGGTGTCTCCTTTTAGTGTTGCTGGACGTGTGTGTGTGTGTGTGTGTGTGTTATTTTTTTTTCAGGGCAGAAGGCATCAGTAACACTAGAATCTACCTAGCAGTGTAGGCCACTTTACAAGGAGACTTGTCTTCAAGCCTATGGGGAACTCAGAACTTATTATGCCCAATGGTGACTAGGTGGAAGGCTTACCATCATCAACTTTTCTTTTTCTATTCTGAGACATTTTCATGTATCCCAGGCTGGCCTCAAACATGTTACAAAACCTGATCTTCTGAGTCTCCATGGTGCTGGTAATTAAAGATACATACTATCAAGCCTGAAACGGTATGATGCTGAGGATTAAATCCACAGCTTGGTGCGTGCTAGGCAAGCACTCTACCCCATGAGATATGCCCCCTACCTCAACAAGGTCAACTTTTCATTTTTAATATTTACTTCTCAATGTGAGAAGGTGATAGGAGGTTTTAAGGGGTCAAACCCCTGACTCAAAGCAAGAAGAGCAAGCAGATAATTCCAATAGGTCAGAAAGGCAAGGGAAAACTGAAATAAGAGAAATACAAACACAGGAATAGACTTTGGGACCCTTGGCAAGTGTGTGTTCGTGATAGTTATTCCCAAAAGGTGGCATTCCAATCCATTCTTAAATATTTTATAAACTATAATTAGGTAGATTATAAAATTCAGAAAAATATTTTAAAATAGTATCATCTGTCTTTTAATCTAGCCATTCCTACTTTTGGAGATCTATCAGAAGGAGCTAACAGAAACAGAGATCGATAGTAGGGTACTTTTGGGTTCCTTGGCAACAGTGGTAAAAGCCAAGGATCTGCTACAATACCTAGTTTGTGCTGAGTAGACCTTACGCCCCATGCCGCCACTAGCCAAAGCTGAACACTAAAGGGGTTCTGGAAGGGGCTTCAAGATTCAGGTAACAGTCCAGGTTTAGACTTCATAAACTTCAGCTCCAGTGTCAATCAGGATGTGCCTGAGGACTGTCCGTACAGGCTGACCCTGAGGTCTTAACCTGTAACTTAGGATATAGCCTCCTTGTGGAAAACCAGAACTCGGGATTTCAGGACAGACGGCTGACATAATGGTCCAGTGAAGTTAGTTTTGCACCCGCTGACAGAAGCCAGAGTCATTTGGAGAAAGGGAACCTCAACATTGAGAAAATGCCCTAAGCAGATTGGCTTGTAAGCAAGTCTTTGGTGCACTTTGTTGATTGACAACTGACATGAAAGACACAGCTCACTGCAGGTAGTGCCACCCTTGAGCTGGTTGGTCTTGAATGCTATAAGTGAGCAGGCTGAAAACGCTGAAGCACAATTAATAAAAACTCAGAGACAGAAATCGGAGTCCAACCTGAAGACCAGAAAAGCAAAACAGCCAACCACTGGCTTTTACCACGACTTCAGTCCAAAAATAGTGATCCCGTCTCCAGCAATATCAGAATGAGACTAGGACCGAGGGCTGTCTCCTCCCGTTTTATAATCCTCTCTAGTTCTGGGATTAAGGGTGTGCACCACTACTGCCTGGTCTCTATGGAAAACTTGCGTGGCTACTGGGATTAAAGGTATGTGTCATTGCTGCCTGGTCTGTAAGGCTGGCGAGTGTGACTGTTTTACTTTGCTGATCCTCAGGCAAGCTTTATTTATTAAAATGAAATGCCCCTACAGAAAGCCAGAAGGAACAAGCCAGTAAGTAGCACTCCTTCATGGCCTCTGCATCAGTTCCTGCCGCCTTGAGCTCCTGCCCTGTCTTCCCTGGTTGATGGACTCAAAGCAATAAGACACAATCACCCCTTTTCTCCCCAGGTTGCTTTTGGTCATATTGTTTTATCACAACAGTACAAACCCTAATGATCCCCGCAAGGTCCACACTCTAATCTCCAGAGACTCACAAACATTACCTTATATAGTACAAGTGACTCCATAGATGCCAATTAAATTCAGGATCTTAGGGTGATGTGGCTGTCTATTTACGACGGAAACAGTACATTAAACATAGGTTTTTAGGAAGGGAATATGCAAAAGAGAAAAAGGCCAAATGACAACCAAAGCATGGGTTGAATACTTGAGGAAGGATCCAGAGGCCCAAGGTAGCTTCTAGTAAATGAAAAAACAGAGAATTAGATTCTTCGGTGAACATGGGAGAGGGAGAGAGGACAATACGGGCAGGAGAGACTAAGTTTGTTGGTAATATGCTATAGTGTAGTCACTAGACTACCCTATTCCAATTGATCATGGAGCCTAAGTCCCAGTTCTTTACCACAAAGACTGATGGTATTTACTATTAAAAATATATAAGAGACAACCTGGAGACCTGGGAGAGGAGACAGGGTGGGCAAAGAGCAAGAAAGACAGCTCAGGGTCCTCAGAACTATGCTGAGCTGTTCCATCCCGGAGGCAAAAGAGCACTTCCATTGATATCTGGATCCACTAGGCCCAATGAGTCTAGGCTGCCACTGTCCCAGAACCAGTACTCTTTAGTATGAGGAGAAAGAAACCCACATCTTCTCAAATGCAAATGACCCACAGTTCCTTACACAGACCAAGGCAGAGACTAAAACTCTAGTTATGCTTTAGTCCTTGAATACCCCATACTGGACCCCCAGTCACTGAAGACATGCACAGATGTGCAAGATACTTCATAGCTCTAAGGACTCTAGCTTTCAAAATCTTTTTATTCCAATAAGGCAGATGTCAACATTTAACAGAGTTCTCATAAAAAATTCCTCTAAAAGCTAAACATTAACAATCACACTTATTATTTTCAATTGATATTGAAGCTTATGCTTGCCAAGGGAAAAAGCTAAAAACGATGGTTTCTAGAAGATTCTAGTTAAGTAATAAGTATGTCCCAAACTATTAAAAAAAAGTTTAACATTTAGGTATAGAAAATTACCAGAAATTAAAATTGTATTCCGTTGTCTGTAACACATTAAGTTATTATTAGATTCCCCAAGTAGTTACGAAAAATAACTTTGTTTGAGTTGGTGGACAAAAAGATGAAAAACTTATTATTCAGTAGAGAGTCAAGTCCAAAGACAAGACTCAAAGGGAAGATGAAGGATCATGGTGGATGGAGATCAAAGCAGGTGCAACACGGCCCTTCACAAAAGAAATACCAGAGCTCAGAGCTGCCATGGTCTGTGAGCACTTTCTGCACATGCTGCATCTCCTCGCATTCAACAGCTTCAGAAGTGTTCCCAAACACAAATTCTTTGTTTAAAGCAAATAAACAGACATCAGGAATCACGTGTTTTATATTTCTACTAGACCATATTTATTGACTAGCAGTCAGTAAATACAAGCGTTAGGTGTATTTTAGTTTAACTCTAAGCATTTTTGACACAGCCAGGGTACCACCTTTCAGTCTCACAGCAATGCCAGCATCAGCACCAACGGCAGCAGCTGAGTCTTTAGAACGGGCCGCTGGGAGGTAGATGTTTCACCTGAACTAAGCTGCTTCTGCTTCACATCACCCCATGCCACCTGAAATAAACACCTGATTTGGATTTACACAGAGCGAGTTCGAATCCTGCTCAAGGACATGTCATCACCGAAAGGGCAGATTTAAGATTCAAACTCTATGAGGCAGCTTGGAGGAAGCCTTGCCACCCTGTGTCTGTGCAATGTCAAAGCGCTCAGGGGCTGTATCCCCATCACACAGGCACCAACTACAGCCTCAGAATCCCCAGCAAAGATTCTTCCGAGTAACCACCCCACCTTTCAAGTGTGTCGGGTGAGGATGTCACTGCAGTGACAAAGATCACCTGCAATTCTTTGAGTAATTCCTACTTCTTATAAGACGCATGAAGACCGGCTGCTGCTCCATGTCCTGCTGTGATGCTGGGATGCCCTGGAAGAGTTCATCCAGTGTGTGTGGTGTTGGACAGACCGCAATGTTTTCCAGAGCTGAGCATGAGTGCTCGGCCCCAGAATAGCTTTTCCTGCTGTGCTTTCCCAGACAAAGGGAACCAAATGTGACCTGGGGAATCCTCTTTCAACCCTACCTATCCCAACACACGCAGCAATTGAGAGGGAAGTTCCAGAAATGTGAAGGTCGTGAGCGACCACGTGGGACGGGAATCAACCCCTCCCACCCCGCTCTCAGCAGGGACCCCCACCTCCACGTCTCGCTTGTGAGTGACCAGGTGGGACAAAAATCAGCCCCCGCTCTCAGCAGGGTCCCCCACCTCCATGTCT
>NC_022030.1:24894148-24898385 GCF_000317375.1 Microtus ochrogaster
CAGCAGGGTCCCCCACCTCCATGTCTCACTCATGAGTGACCACATGGGATTGGAATCAGCCCTCGCTCTCAGCAGGGTCCCCCACCTCCATGTCTTGCTCATGAGTGACCACACGGGATAGAAATCAGCCCCCGCTCTCAGCAGGGGCCCCCACCTTCATGTCTCGCTCTTTGCAGGTGCTGACAGTAAGATCTGCCAAAGTGCAATGACACAAAAAACAAAGAGTATGAGAAATGTCATCACAATTTGTAGCAACAAATGCCACTTGGAAAAGCACTGTGTTAACCCTTGACAGTGCAGCTCAAACTTCAGGGTTTCTGCACATCATAAAAATCATTTCCAAAATGATAAATTGTGCAAAGTAGAACCCAATTACAAAGGGATCTTGAAAATTTCATGAATAAAAACAGACTGAAGATTCTTACACTTTATCCAGGACACAGCAGAAAAAAAAGCAATTAAAAGAGTAAATATTCCTTTTAAGTATTGTAAATCTTCTGATAGTAAGCCAATTAAAAAGAGAACAGACAGAAAATTTGTATTTAATTTCGCTGATCCCAGGAGTCTTGTCACCAATCACGTTGCTTTTACTCTACAGAGTTCTGTCGAAAACAAAAATACCATCTGTTCCACCTAAAACAGGAGATGTTCTGTTTTCTCGTCAATTCAGAATCACATCTGCAGTCATTTCCAGAAATGACAGCAAAAGACATTATATTTATGGGTGACTGCATAAGAAATGATTTTCAGTCAAAACGTAATTCTCATCTACCGGAAGGAAATCTCATTTTTCTGAGGAACATACAGTACATAAACAGAATGATTTTCACAAATAAAAGTCGTAACAGTTAACACGGTAAGACAAAGCCACTCTGTTGTTCAACAGAGAGTTCAGACTCGCTTTGTGAATCTTTGTTGATGAGTGAAATCTGGCATCTACCGAGCTCCCAGGTGATGAGAGGGGACAACAGTGTTTATGGGCCCTGTCTGTCTTCCTGTGAATGAGCCATCCCACCGTGTTAGAGACGGGAAGACTACTAAACACCAGCCACTTTTGACTCTCAGAAACACTGTTAGAAACAGCATTGGTCCGGGAGAAGACTCCTCCCTGTGTACTCCAGAGAACTGTCCAAGAGAGACACAAAACACTACAGAGACATCTCTCCCAGTGACCACACACATGGTGTCACCGCCAATGAGGGGCATGTTCTGAAGACAGACACACACCGTCCAATTACTCGGTTGGTTTTGAGCATGTATTAGGGATCGACAACAAATATGAAATCCATGGATGTTTTCCTGAGTGGCCCCATTTCATATATAAGATTCTTGCCTAAAAATAAAACAAAATACTCTCCGATACGGATGGAAGTATGAGTCCACAGGTTCTATGTATTTGAATTTTTAACCACAAAGTTGTAAAGTGCTCTGAAGTCTAAGATGGGCTTGAAGTCCCCCGAGTTTTTCAGGGTTAGGATACCTTTGCTAAACTCCTTTTCCCTGCTCCTCTTGTACTGCATGCTTTATTAATCTGCATTTAGAAGGAAAAAAAAACAATCTGGCTCAGAAGAATGGCAGACCTTAAAATACACCACACCAATTCACACTCTGAACTACTTTCTCTCAACTGCTTCATGTTCACAACCCTGGCAGGCCTGAGGGACTCCTAGGGGACTGAGGGACACCCAGCAGGCCTAAGGGACACCAGGCAAACCTGAGGGACATCCGGCAGGCCTGAGGGACTCTGAGGGGACTGAGGAACTCCTGAAGGAATCTCCAAGGAGCTAGAAATTAGTTAAGGACTAAGTGTGTGAGAAGTCAGAAAAAAAATACATGACAATGGTATCTGTGACAGAATCCTCCCTTACTCTCCCCCGAAGAGCACTTAAAATCACTCGTAGTCCACATACGTAAATATAAAACACTTGAAGTTCCTCTCTCTACAACTAGCAAGAAAAAAAAATTAGGGTACTGGAGAGATGGCTCAGTGTTTCAGAGAACTGACTGTTCTTCCAGAGGACCCAAGTTCAATTCCCAGCACCCACATGGCAGTTCACAACTGTCTGTAAATCCAGTTCCAGGGGGATCTTACACCCTTCACACAGACATACATGTAGGCAAAGCACCAATGCACATAAAATAAAAATAAATTAAAATTTAAAAAATTTCAGCATAGCAGACATGTAAGCGCTAATAAACTAGAGCACTGACAGACAGACCATCAACACCAGCAACTCCTGACAGCACCTGACCCTTTAAAGTCTTTCTTAGGTCCTGGACAGTTACAAATTTCCAAGCACCTCAAAAGTAGAAATGACTGCAATCTTTGCTGGACTATACCTGTGGTATTTATTTATTCATGCTCACTCTGGCCTCATATCAGGAAGGATCAGAATACTTCATCATACTTCTGCACATACAGGCACATATTTTCCCTCCATCTCTTTGCTCCACTGATCATGGTTACTAATGGGAAGTCGCACAATGCTCTGAGCAGCAACCAGTCACTTTAATCTCATCAGACCAACCACATAGCTAAAATATACGGTGTACAAAACTTAATTAATTATACAATAATCTGATAATAAACTAGAACCATATGGATAGTTAAGAAAGCTTGATTTAAAATATAATAAAGGACAATTACAATCCAGACTAACAGGTGTTCTGTGAACACTTAAATCACTGACATCACATTTCAAGGAATGAAACTTAAAACCATCATTTTAAACACAGTCTATCTAATTCCTTCCACAAGTAAAAGATCAAATAATTTATTCCAAGGAACTAAATCACAGCTGACTAATTATAAAACCTCAGGGGCGAGTCTTTTAAAAGGCAAGTGACAACATAGAAGGCAGGGTTTCAGAGGACATCATTTAGAAGCAGTAAGGGGGAAGAGTACAGAGGACATCCCTTAGAAGCATTAAAAAGAAAGAGTACAGAAACAATTTCCTCAAACTTCTAAATAACAGCTAAAAAGGTATATAATTCACAACTGCTTTGCTTAAGGTGAGCTATTGCAAACATTAAACTGCCTGAAGGAAGAACTGTCTAAGGAATGTTATTTCAGGGATTGCACCAATGGAGCAAGAAAATAAAAACGAGACAATGAGTCCTGATACTGAGCAAGCCTGAGAGCTCAGGGAACAGAGCCTTGCCAAGCTTGGAGGTCAGTGCTGGTATTTCAGGCTCTGGAGGTGCAGTGCAGTGAACTCAGCGCTGAAGCGCAGGGCAGTGAAATGAGCAGGGCTTTGCTGGCACAGACTCCTGGAGTCACAGGTCTTCAACAGGTCTCAAAGGGACAGAAACTCAGTCAGGAAAAAGTGCCCAAGCATGGAAGGAGCAGTGCGTACACAGACTCAGCCCAACTCAGAACAGTAAGGTGCATCCGGCGACAGTCTCTCCTCTACGAAGTTGCTAACTATCCTAATCAAGTTCTTAATTTTCCAAAGTCATTACTCGATTCTTTTTTTTCTCTCTAATCTATAAAATCCAAATAGTTCTGGGGGAAAAAATAAAAAGACTTTTTATAACTCATTTGGTGGGAAAACCTACCATGAACTCACACTACGCAGTATAGGATTTTTGTTTTATCATATTTGACTCGAACATGCAGAAATGTTGCAGCAGAATCTACACTTTCATGCCATGAATAAATAGTACTTTCCTAAAATTAAAAGCAAAAACAAAACCAGAAAACAACCCTCATAAACATCTTTCTCTCTGAAGGCTTCAGGTAAGGTAATAATGGCTGGCTCTTGACAGCATTCCAAACTAAAGATTCCACTACAAAAAAAAAGACACTGTGTAACACTCTAGAAATCAAAGTGTCAAGAAAACACACCTCTCTGCCCCTAATATCCCAAGTCCCACCCAATAGGAGATATTCTTATTTCATAGATTTTTACTTTATTATCTTTTCTGATTCATAAGTTTTTAGGATCCAATTATGTCTTAGTTTTGGAATAAAATGAAATTTCTCATTTCCATTAACAAGTGTTTAATACAGTTTTTCTACCTGATGTCTTGGGGTCACATTGTTAAGACTTTTCTAGCTTCACAAAAAGCTCATTTCCCTGGCATATCTGATGGTATACAATGCAGGACTCCAGTTAACAGTGTGGGGGAAACAGCCAATAGAGATGGCAGTCACCGTTTGATCTGGTTAACCAGCCTGAGCCGAAGCTGCAGCTGCCGATTCAACAGCAATTACTGACAAATAGAAACCCAATTT
>NC_022030.1:24898622-24905948 GCF_000317375.1 Microtus ochrogaster
GGTGGCTACAAGGCATTATTCTAGCCAGTAAATCATCATTATTCTAGTACCAGGAGATCCTGAGCAATTTATTATGTTCCCAGTGAATGAAAAGTCTTCATCACGTTCTAGCTGAATGGCACATGCAATGAATAGAGAAGCCTGGACTATCAGGGACCTACAGAGTAAAAGCCATACTCTGGAAGTGGCAGAACTAAAAGGTCAGAGGAGCCTAGGGTGTTGATGACATCAGGGAACATACCATGAGACCTTGACTGCCTGTCCTGAGGCTTCACAGGACAAAACTTCTTTCTTGTGACAACACCGTAAGTTTCTGCTGCAGTGGCTGAACACAATATACAATAAAGTGCTCACTCCACTTACAAGAAGCAATACCAGGTCACAAAGGAGACCAGCAAGTACCAAAATCATAATCTAAAAAGGCAACATGACTCCAAAGTGATTGGAATTTGTTAAAGTTCCAATAAAAACCTGCAATTGTAGGGATGCACTATTGTAAAAATATCTCTTACATTCTAAGAGACTGGAACCTCAGAGGCAGAACTAATAATCCACCTTGAGGTGACTTAGGACTTAAACCTGCTATCCTATTTGCTCTCAAACTGTATAACCTACCTTTAAGAAAACAATGTAACCCACACTAGAGTGATGCCTCCCTGCTTCAGGGTGCTCACTGCTCTTCCAGAGGACCAGGTTTTGATTCCCAGCACCCACACAGCAGCTCATAACCATCTGTAATTCTGGTCCCAGGGGATCTGACACTTCTGACCTCAGAGAGTACCACATAAAAGTGGTGCACAGACACGCAGGCAAAACACCCTTGCACACAGAATAAAACACAAATAAAATGGAACACAAAGGTCACAAGAGAAGAAAACAAAGAAAGTCAGTCGGACTTGCTTTCCGTTTCGCATGCGGTCAACTTGACAACCACAGCTGCAATCTCATTGTCCATGCGCTGACTCAGATAACCCATGCCTCTCATTTGCTGAGAGCAGCAAATACAGAAGTTGAAAGTAACGTCCTAAAATCTCCCATAAAGGTCGAAAGGAGCAATTTAGCAGATATGAGTTACAAACAATACCAATCAGACAGGATTATTTGAGTGACAGTGACTTAATCCCTTGTAAAACTATTGAAGATTTCTGTAAAGTATCCCATTCCATCCTCCTGTGATGCTTTCTGTGGCTTTCAATACAGACAGAACCAAGCCCTTCATAGACACACAGAATCAGACAAACACACAGACACCTCCCACAGACAGAGAAACATCCCACGGATGCTCAGACAGCACAGACATACATAAGGACAGACAGAGACAAAGGAGGAGACAGCACAGGGCAGCCTTCGGGAAGGCACATATCCATACTCATGCAAGAGTCAGAGGGCAGATGACACAGGGAATGAAGCAGAGAATTCCAACCTGGATTTGCTCCTGGTTAAATGACTCCAGGGGAAGTGGGTTTTGTTAACAGACAAGTTCTGCTTAGTCAAATAACACACGTAACTTTTTTTCTAGTATCTCACATGCTCTCGTCTAAGCTGTAGCTAGCAAACATTTAGTAGACTCAGTAAACATCTCCTATTTGCTAAGTCCATCTTACATGCTTTACTATTCATCATTTCTTTAATTCAAACACATCTTCATTTTCTCTAAGGAATTTAAAAAGAAAAATCTGAAAAAATATTAAGCTAAGATTTAATAAATAGTAAACTCAGAATTTACTATTTCCACGTTGTTCTCTTTATTACAAAAATATTAATTTTAAGTTTTTTAAACTTTATGTGGCACTCTGCAAATGCTGGATTTTGATCAATCCTTTCTTACTGATGAGCATCTTAGCTCTTTCAAGATGTTTGTTCCCTTGACACATAGTGCTGGGAAGCAAGCTCTGTCTACAATACTCCAGCTCATCCCTACCCCTGATTTTTGGCAGGACTGATTCCTTCCAATGCAATTTATAGACACTGCAGGGATGCTTTCCTCAGAGACTTCTGGATGTCAGGCGACAATAATGAACCAGAAACCACTGACTTGTAACAGGGCTTATACCAAGTCCCTTCAGAGGGACATCATACATGTGGTCAGTAGGACCCATCGAGGTAGGGTGACATCTTCCTCCTGGATCTCAAAGAAAGGTTCCAAACAAGCTGAGTCTTAAAAAGCCTGCAATGTGGCTGAGCTAGGTGGGAAGGTTTTCTGCTGATGGTAGTCTAGCTCTTTCCAAGCAGAAAGAACCCAGAGGTAACAGAATACAGCATCTCCGAGAATTAACAGTTACTAAGAAACTGCAGCACACAGGACAGGCTAGAGCGGTGCAGGACGCAATTCTAGAGTCTAAAGTGCAGATACAAGCCATGTCAAATGCCCTACAATTTATATTTAAGGCAGTGGAAAAACATGGGTTTTGAGCTAAGGAATTAGCATACAATTACGAAGACTGATTACATGGCTAAGTTCACACACGTAATTTGATTTTGCCCATTCAGCAATATGTTTCAGTCGTCCAGAGAGCAGCAGCAGAGCAGTGATATTTAAGGTAATTCTGTCATTAAACTGACCAATGTAATGACAAAATTGAGATCCTTTTAGAAAGCAGAACTAAAAGATCTAATGTACATTTAAGACAGATATATATTTCTTCAAGATCAAAGCTCAAGCTTCAAGAATTCCAAGTAGCTCCTTTTTCTCGAGTGGCCTCAGCGCCAAATCATTTAGGAGGTGAGTTGCTTTCTCACGCCTTCTTGTTTCCTAGTTCTGGCCACTGCACAGTTTGCTTTTGAGTTTCTTCCAGCTTCTTCCTATTCGTTCATTCTCCAGGCAGTAGATCTTTGCCGAGACTCTCTACCGGGTGTCTCCTGTTTAGCACTGGCTGGAGGTCTTCTTTTAGATAGAGTGAAATCTGATAAGTATTTGTGAGCAGCCTACAGTGCCTCAGATACCTGCCAGGGAATTCGAAGGCAAATCACTCCCTACCCTCATGGAGCAGCAAGAAAAGAAAAGAAAAAGAAAAGACTAAATCACCTAGTTAGGCTCATGAAGAATATAAAGAAGACAGAGACCAGAGGACAGCAAGACCACAGACAGATCCAGACTGACATCAAGTTCCCAGAAGGCTAGCACCCAAGACGACTGTGCCTAATTGGCATTCAGTCTTCCACCACAGCTCTGAACAGGCAGTCTGAACAGATAGAGAGCTTCTCTCTTCAGCACCGACCATCACAGTAATCCTCAGGCCCATGCTGCCAACACCAGCAGTTTCCTTGAGCAAACACTTTCCTCCATCATTGATCTACCATCAGTCTCAACTTGTTTCTAACTAGTCTATTTCTGGCAGATTCAGCGCTCCAATTCATTACAAAATATAGGCAGGGAAAGCACTCGAGCCAATGTGAGAGAGGCTGGCAACGGATCTGTCAAATCAGAGTGAAAGCTGACCTGGAGGTGTAAGCAGAGGACTGACTGTTCAGGCAAACATGCTTATTCTCCACATTTTACTTTACCATAAAACCTACAAATGTGCATCATATTCTTACCTACTGATGTTACAGCAGAACCTCTGCTTTTAGAATAAGACTACTAATTGCCGTTTTATGCATTATTTTCCGCATAGCCGTATGTATTTATTTACACACATAAATCACCCATGGCGTTGAGCTTGGGTTTCCTATAAAACACTAAGAACTTAGGTATTAAGCAATCTGTCATCAGATTGTGTCTACCGTTTATGATTTCTTTCCATATCTTACACAGCCATATGACCAATATTCTTCAGTGGTGTGGTTTCTTGGACTCTTTCCAAAACAAACAACTTAATATAAAAGAGACTCTTTTCTATAATTTATTAGTTTCATAAAAATTAACAAAGTCATAAAAGAAAAATAACAGTAAAATGCAGTTAGGAAATAAGTGGCTGATCCATGATACGCATACAACTTAAGAACTAGAAGGAAAGAAATGCACTGGGCTTCCAAGCACCATGGGCCCAGACAAGGACTGGAAAGCGTTGTGAAGGGGAACTGGTCAACTGAGACGTGAGGGAGGGACGGTGCGGGGTGTCTACTTCCTAGCAGCCTTGAAAGAGCGTCTCCGATCAAGAAATAAGTTTCAAAGGCACGGGGGTAAATGTTCTGAAACAGAAAGGGTTTAATCTCATAATTGTTTCTAGAGACTTACACCTTGTACTTACTTCCAGCTGGGTCAGCAAGTTTTCCGTTCCAGCATCTCCGTAGTCTGTGGATATCACACACTATAGTGATGGGCTCACTGTCCATGCTTGGAGACCTTTTTGTTTTCATGAACACTGATAGGAAACCGAGGGTCTCAGTGTCCCTGGTCAACCATCATGTAAACTGGAAGGATCATTTTTTTTCCCACTAATATAATAGATGTTACTTCATGTAAGTCAACGAGAGGTCGAAACAATGCTTTAGAGATTAATATTCATGATTCTTGATGTCATGAAATAAGTAGAATAGTAAGGATAAAGAGAACATTCTGGGGATGGCAGAGTCAAAACTTTGTTTCCCTAAAAAAATTAGGCAAAATGCATGCTGCGGGTATATGCTTCAGTTTCCCTTAGTCCCTTCAACTATTTTGTTTAAGTTCTATATTCCGTTTGGTCCTTCAGGCATATCCTAAAAATATTTCAACAGACTGAAATCAGAAATTGAATCAGCAGGATGAAATCAGAAAACTGGTCAAACACTATTTTGAAAAAGTCAAATTAACAAAACAATACAGGAGAGAAGGTACAAATATGCAAATACTTTTTACATGCAAATTATATTTAAACAGAAAAGGATCTCAGGAGAGCCTATGAACTCAGGCCTTAAATCTCAGATAGAGTCATAGAGCATTGTGCTATTGTACTTAGAGACCTGTACTAGATTAACTCAGCTTTTATGGGTTTCAGACTCTCCAATCCTACCAGTCAGCAGTTCTCCCACAGGAGAAAAAAACAAACAAACAAACAAACAAACAAAAAAAACCCACATGAGATAGTCTTGAAAGGTTAGAGTATTTGAGTTGTTTTCGGAAACCGTGGGAGGTCTCAGGCACAGAGTTCTGATCCATTCATGTTGCCTATTACAGTCTTGACTTCTCCTAGGATAAACTTCTATGCTGTGAGGTGCCATGTGTGGGGAAGCAAGCCATCAGACTTCCTGGAGTTAAAAGCACAACTGTCTGCTAAGCAATGTGAAAGCATTTCTATACAAACTTTCTAGCACACAGAATTTGAGTTTAAATAATTATGGTCCACAAGTGTAGGCAAAGACCGCTTGTTTGTTTCCTGGCCGCCCAGCCCAAATAAACATACAGAAACTATACTAATTGTAACACTGTTTGGCCTATTAGCTTAGGCTTTTTACTAACTAACTTTTACATTTTAAATTAATTGATTTGTAGCCTGTAGTCTTTGTTATCGTTGCTAGCAATCTTCCATCTTCCCACAACCGAGCATTAGGCAAGTCCCCTCTGCACATATCTCTTCTCCTGGGACACACATCTCGAATTACAGCAACCTCACTCAGTTCATGCATCTCAGTTACATTTGAAACTACACCTGCTTCTGCCAATTCTATTCTACAATAATAAATAATAATAAATGTTATAATAGATAGCAATGCCAGGTATAAGTAGATAATGAATTCTATTCTCTGGCAAAAATAAGGATGCAAACTTGGTTTGGTCATTTAAAATCTACACTTACACACCTGGTTAGCTCTATCAGATGTTTAAGTGCAACTCTCATTCAGTACACAAACTATCAGAGATGTAACAAGTGAGCAAAAAGTCACCTGAAGCCATGAGCTCCATCACCCAGTTGGCATTGATGGCAGAAGAACTGCTCTCCGAAATGAAGAAACACTCAATTGTCAATCACAGCCAAGTACTGAGTGTGAAAACCAACATAATGAGGTGAATTCACTCAGACATCTGTAGACCCTTTAAACACCCTTGTCTTGAAGACACTTCCAAAATGTAACCTCAAAGGTGGTAGCTTCATGAAAATGCAACAATTAGATGAAGCCTAAAGTCTTTCATGTCTCATAATATAGAAACTCTAACATCTTAAATGATAAGTTGCACAAGTTCAAGTCTCTATCAGATTGCTATTTTATGTGTACTAAGTTCATTAGGAAGCACTCAGGTGCCCTACCTCCCAATAGCAATTGGTACAGAAAAGTAGAAGCTGCACCAGGACATGGAACACAGCACATGTTTTATGCACATTAGTGTCTGAAGTTTAATATTCTCTTCCATCAATAATTAGATATATCCTAATGAATCTTGATAATGAATACTCACTACATTAAAGACACAGGCACAGTGATCACGGTAAATTAAAGAAATATATACATATGTGATGTGGGATTCCCCTCTGTATGCTGTGAATACTATCGGTTAATAAAGAAATGGTCTTGGACCTGTGCAGGGAATAGAGGTAGGAGGGGAAAAACTAAACTGAATGCTGGGAGAGAGGAGGCAGAGTCATAGAGAAGCCATGGAGCCGCAGCCAGAGACAGATACCGAACCTTGCTGGTAAGCCACAACCACGTGGCGATACACAGATTAATGGAAATGGATTAAAGCTAATCAATAAGAAGTTAGAGCTAATAGGCCAAGCAGTGATTTAATTAATACAGTTTCTGTGTGGTTATTTCAGGAGTCTGGGCAGCCAGAAAAACAAACAAGTGGCCTCCCTACAACACGTATGAAAATGAAAGAACCCTAGTCCCATTACTTTGTATTATTAATTTTTATTTGGAATACAATAACTGTTAACAGTGTACATAGTTTCCACTACCAATGACATTATAATTGAGTGAAATTATTGTAACATAATTATACTGGCAGAAACAAGCCACCATTAGCTGCCAAGTGATATAAATGAGCTTTGCTAGACGTGCTAAAGATGGAAAATTTGAGGCACTATTATAATGGAATGAGACTTCAGACATCTTGGACAGTGAGTTTGTTTTCTTAAATGGTAGGTCTGTGAGCAGTACTGGACAGTAGGTCACACGCCACTGCCTCCAAAGATGAGAACTATCACCCCTTTATTTTGTAAAAATATATGTTCCTACAGTGTCTTAAACAAATGCCACTGCTCAACCTGGATGGCTGAATGTAGAAGAATGTAAATAGATTCATCTTTACTACCCTGCACAAAACTCAAATTCAAACACATCAAAGACGTCAACAGAAAGCCAGATACACTGAATCTAGTAATAGAGAAATTGGGCAATAGCCTTGAACTTGTTGGTACAGGAAGACTTTCTGAACAGAACACCATTAGCACGGGCACCAAGAACAAAAAA
>NC_022030.1:24906068-24908291 GCF_000317375.1 Microtus ochrogaster
CTAGCAATAAAATGACTCCTACTGGCATTTTGCTATACTCATAGATTAGTACCTTGCTCAGACATATTGGAGAAGCTCCCTCCTACAGTAGAGGGCAACAAACACAGAGACACACAGCCAGACTTTGTGCAGAGTATAAGAGTTCTTGAAATATTCAATCCCTGGGGTATCTCCATGAAAACCCTCCCATCTGGGTTCAGGGAACCCTGTGGAAGACTAGGTGAAAACAATGTAGACCCTGAGAGGACAGAGGGCACCAAGAAAACATGGCCTTTGAAACCAACAAGATTTATACACATATTGAACTCACTGAGACCGTGGCAGCATACACACAGCCTGTAAAGGGTGTGCCCCAGATGGGGTCCTAGAGCAAAATAGAGACGTGCACACATGCCCCTGTCCCTAACCCAGAAATAATCTCCAATTGATAACTGCTTGCAAATGGAAATTTAGTTTCCTCCCAGAGAGTTTTCTCTAGGGAAACAAACTACTATTAAGGACAGGCTGCATGTCCGGCAGTGGATGGCAATGGAAAATGAACTCGGAGTCATCTTCAAAATGTCATGTCACAGCTCTTTTCAAATATATTTTAGATTTTATCTTATTGCGTTTATTTTTGTTATATATATATACATATATATAAATATACTATATATATAGTATAAATATAATTCTCTTTTTATCCTCCATGTCCTTGCCATATGTATGGTTTCACATTTAGTGTTTTTATGGGATGTCTGAGGGTGTGAATGAGTAGGTCTCTGTGTCTCACTCAGCCATCATTAGAGAACCTTCCTTTTGCAGTAGATGTGTTGGCACAGATACCCACGAGCGAACAGAGTGGGGACAGTGAGAGGCTTTAGAGATCTTTTTCAGTCATGAATGGAATGTCTTCATCAAACCCCTCCCCTTGGGGCTCAGGGACCAGTGTGGGAAGGGGAGGCAGGAAGATGGTAAGAGCCAGGGGGGAGGGATGACCCCAAGGATATGATGTCTTCTAGACACAACAGGTCTGACACATGTATAAACTCGGAGACTGCTGTGGGAGCACAGTCCGCTCCTTCAGTCAAAAGCCTTTAAGATGCCAGCCCACTTGGGAGTGGTTTCTTATACTGTAAACGCAGCTGTAAAGAGTGCACCCACCCTCTTGCTTCCTGCTAGACTCTGTTCCTGTTAACACAAAGGACTGTTATCTAGGACAGTGATCTGTAAGTTTTCCCTTAAATAAATAACCCTTTTATTATTCATAATTCTGAACTGGTGTAGGATTATTTTGTGACTTCCATTATCATCTAGTACCCAACGTTTAGTTTTGACTTGAACTTCACCCCTAACCATGAAGCTGTCTGCAGCTGACACCCCTTACAAAGGACAAATCGGTTTTCTCCAATGGAGTCTCACTGAGTATATTACCACGCCTCAGGGCAGGCCCATGCCCAGGAGTATGGCCAACTCAGAATGAACTCAATGCTGTTTTGTTCACTTTTAATCTCATTTTGCTTTGTTTGGGTAACTTTGAGACTCCCTCTTGGAACTAGCTGCTCTGGAGGGGGGACATGTGTAAACACTGGCAATTGACTGCCCAACTAAACCCCATAGACAGCAGTGATTTCCAGCAATATGAGAAACTTTGCCAAGACACTCGGGCCTGCCAAGCTTGGGGGAGCACAGTCCCAAACTCTGCCCTAAGCAGGAACTGGACAGCAGTTCTCCTGAGAGGTGTAATCAACTGTTTTCAAAATGCTACAATAGAGATGATTTTTGCTTGTTTTTTTTTAAGCAGACTATTAAAACAAATATTTGTCATACTTCCTACATAGGTCATAAATTTCCTGGAGAATGCTATGAGGAATTTCCTGGGAGCACTATATTTGAATTCCTGCTACCAATACCTGCAGGAAATAAAGAACGACTATAGGAGACTGGAGAGAAAAGAGCAAAAGGACTACAGTCATTCAAGCAGATCATAACGGGCAACTAGAACCAGAGAGGTAGAAGGGGACGGAACAGCTAAGACCCAGGGTGATGGAAGGAGATGGAACAGCTGAGACCCAGGGCGGTGGAAGGAGATGGAGCAGCTGAGACCCAGGGCAATGGAAGGAGATGCAACAGCTGAGACCCAGGGCAATGGAAGGAGACTGATGTCAGGGAGAGCAGAGGTAAAAGTTAGGAGACTTTACATTCACAAAATATAAGAAATGAACAAAGGTGAGATCAAAATGA
>NC_022030.1:24908411-24932870 GCF_000317375.1 Microtus ochrogaster
TGGAAGGAGACTGATGTCAGGGAGAGCAGAGGTAAAAGTTAGGAGACTTTACATTCACAAAATATAAGAAATGAACAAAGGTGAGATCAAAATGAATTCTGTGGTCAGAACAGAGAAAAAAAGAGAACAAAGCTATCTAGTAGATTGGAACTCATAAAGGAAGCACATGTATAGATAATCAAAGGATGTTAACTGAGGGTGTGGGAGGTACCAAGGAAGGGTCCTTCAACCAGCAAAGGCAAGGCCAATAAGGAGGGCCTTGTCTGCATTAGGTAGTTTTTATTCATGTTGACATTCGGAAGCATCCAAACCACTGACTTCTGTGTCAAGTTAATTCTACCCTCCTCTATCCTTCCCTCCCTCCCTCCTTCCTTCCCTTTCCTTTTAAAAAAAGAGGGAGGAAGTAAGATGGAAAAGGAGGAGAAATAGAAGAAACTGAAAAGGGAAATAAAAAGATTATTGGCCAAGAAATACCTTACTAAAAATTGAAACCTCTTACAGGTAAATTTGTAATAGTTTAAATAAATTTATCTCAAACTAAAATCACCTGTCATGGTTTGAATGTTCCGGTACTAAGTAAGTAACAGTGTTGAATGCTGAGACCCTGAGGATGTGGTTAGGTAATCTGGGATCTGCTACATCAGAGAAATGGGCTCATTAATTGAAAGTAGTTCCTGATAAAATGATGCATTTACCGCCACTCAACTACTTCTGGGATCTCACTGCCACCATGGGCTGACTCAGCAGCATGGACCAGTCAGCACGGAGGCCCTCTCCAGATGCAGCGGCTCCTCCTTGGACTTCCCAACCTCCAGAGCATGAACTACTTAAACTCATGGTCATTAAAGTTCAGCTAACCTAGTTTTCTGATACAACATCAAAAATGAAGCAAAACCAAGTATTTAACTTGAAGATTTCCCATTCTCAGGTTTATGAATTTGTTTTTATTCTTAGTGATGTTTCAGAAAATCCACCTGGCAGAGAGAAGCTGCCTTTACAGTCAAAGTGGCCTCGGGCCTGAGTGACAGTGAAATTAATTCTTGTCTTTCCTGAATAGAAGAAACTCAGTCTTCATGTCACCTGACTTACACGCACACCCTGCACTAAACTTTCTGGCAGGGGTCTTTATAGTCAATTTCCTTAGAAAACAGACAGTAGAGGAAAGAGAAAGAAAAAAAAATTCTTTCTGAACTCAAGCACTTCTTGGGTTCCTACACTGTAATTCTTGGAAGCCCTGGGAATTAACCACACGCATCAGCTGTGTGATATCACTTGCACTACTTTCTGAATATGAGGCAAACTGTATTAGGTCATAGTCATAATTAACAACACCAACGGCATGAGCAAATCCACTTGTATGCATTACTTAAAATTTATAGGTTTGTATCAGAACTCTTCTTACATTTTTTATATTATCAACTCCCTAAGTCTCTTTTTAGAATTCCTTTCCTAATCACCTCCATAATATTAATCCTACGTGTAACTGCTCACCTCTGCCAAACGCATCTGTATTATAGCTACAAATAAGAATAATACTTTTCACTTTCTGTGTGTCATCTTCCACACTGTGAATGTTTGGTTTATTTACATTAATAATTGGCTACTCAAATGAGAACTGAACTTAAAATTACGTCCAAAAAAATTCTAGAACATTCATGAGAAACACTCAGCACCACAATTCTAAACTTTCTGTTTAGACCCAGAAGAGCTCTTTAACTTGTCCGACCAGCTAAGTAAAACTGTTGAGTTCTTTTTAAAGGCTGCTGTCATTCTTTTAGTTCATAGGCGATTTTACTAGCATATCAATAACTAAGGCAATTTGTAGCTACCAAGTAAAAACTAGATTTTAAAACATAAGATACAAAACATATAGAGACAGAAACAGAACCCAACAATCAAATTACAGAAGAGGCCGCACTGCCCTTTGGCAGGAGTGTACTTGAAAAAAAATGGCAGAAGATGAAAACATTGCTTAAATATGAGCTGCTCAGGGGCATATTTGACCAGAAGCCTTAAAAATTTCATCTGTGCTAATCTGTAAGCAAACCCATCTCCATCACTATAACAGCTGTGTTCTACCTTTCTTCCTCCAGCTTAGGGAAAGCTAAATGACCTACGTCCTGCCCAAGGCACAGGCTCTCCCTCTGATCTGCTGAGACCCCAGCCTGCCTTAACCCACAACAACATGCAACCAGGGAGGGCAGCAATGACATCTGTCACCATCACTTGTTGAAGTACTTAGCATCCTTAGTACTTTAGCAAACAAAAGATCTTCCCATGTCAAAACAGGAGATAGAAAAAAAGTTACTATGGTTATTCAAGCCAAATCACTTATTATTATACAATATTTAACAAGTAGACACCTACCCACAAATACATTCAAACATCATTTCTTTTAAAACAAAGGAAACGTTTTATAATTGATGCTTCTTCCCATGCAGTTATCTTTTCACATTATGAGCTGGCAGTAAAAGATTTAATGAGCTCAGCAGAGTTTCTGAGTACCCCCAGAAAGTAAAGAACCCCCATTTCTTGTGCGGAACAAGCTGCAAAGGTCTCTATTAAAGGAAGAAATCAGACAACCACGGATTTGCCGAGTGCCTCATCAAAACCTCAACTTCACTAGTACTGCAGACTGTTTCTAATGTTACTGCATTTATGTTCCACAATTTTAATAAATCATACTTAGCTGAAAATTACAAATCAACTTTAAAAAATTTTAGTCTTCAACTTGAAAGAGGTGACACTAAGTTTCTCAATTAAGATTTTAAAATTACGTTATGACAAAATACCACAAGCCTACGTTCACGGGTAGTAACTGATGGATACTTGGTCAGGAAACACGGAGGGTGAGAGGGAACCAACGCAGACAGCTGCCCTTCTTTATAACTCGAAGGCAGCCATGAGTTATCCTGGCTTTTATTAATAAACTACCTGACCGTTTACTTCAGTATATGTCAACAATGTTGTAGTCTAAGGAGAAACAGGGTAGTTTTCCAATGAAAATGGAAGAGACGAAACTGTGATCTGCCAGTTATTAGATTATTTCTTCCTTTCAAATACTTAGGATCTGGGATTAATGAAAACCAAGAAACTTCATGGAAGATCAATGCAAAAACGCAATAATCTAAAAACAGCATTACAAAGATAAGGAAATACCTGGATCACAAGCTACATATTTCCCATCCCCTGACTTCCATTTATATAAATATTACAATCAAAACACAGTAATCACTGTACCAAGTTAGTTCTGAGCACTGAATATGAATGTCATGGAAGAAAACCTATTTCTTCAAAAAAAAAAAAACCATAATTGATTTAAAGAAAAACTTTCTTAAAGTATGTGCTGAATGAAGGTCCGAGCCAAAGAAATAAGGATTGCTAGGAAAGTGGCAAACTTCTACGAGGAATTGCAGATTTACCTGGGCTCCTGTGCATTCAGTTGTATCACAGTTTTTTTTGGCAGAGAATCTTGTGAAATTTGCTTCATGTCCTGTAAAAAAGGCATCATGTTTTAAAATTTAACTTTTAAAAACTAAGCATTGAAATTAGCTATCCAATACTACCTTACAAAATTTTTGGAAGGAATCACAATATGGGGACAATGATTCTCTATCAAGGTATAGGAAACATGCCAAAATTCAAAGCAAAACCCTAATTTGTTTATGTGTGTGAGAGAGCAAGAGAGAGACACAGAGAGAGATGATACACAGGCAATGAGAGACAGAGATAAGAGTATCAAACCTAAACACAACATGCATTACACAGTCCACAATGGCACAATGGATTGCTCCATTTTCTAACTAAGTAAATCGGAGAGCCAGAAAAAAATTCTTCCCCTAATCTTTGCATTCTATATCTCGCATCCTTGGGAAATACACATCCACTTCTCGTGTTTTTTCACTTTAAAATTTGTAATCATGACTTGATTACAAGCAGCCATCTAAGAAAATATTGAAGCTGCATGTCTAATTCTAAACGTGTAAATTCAAATTGCATGTAACATTCCAAATCTCAACATTCATAAAAGATACTACTGATACCTAAGTTACAATTTTAAATATCCACGTTGTCAAGAGGATGTGTAGAGGGTGGTACTCAGCCATCTTCTTCATGGCTCTTCTTAGATGAGGGGCAGCATATCCCTCTCAGTGCACCTTTGTATTGACTCTCCTGCTGCCCTGATACCGGCCCAAGCCAAGGCAGATACCACCACCCTAAACACTGAAAATGAACTAGGAAAACGTCCAAGGCCCTCAGAGGTCCTGGCGGAGAAAGATAGCTAGTCTCCCAGTTCTTTAAGCTCTGTGTGGTCAATATGCACACCTCTGCACTGTCCGCAGTGTTCAACGAACCTATCCTGACACCAAAAAGACACTCAAAATTAGTTTTATCAGAAGCAGATTAGGGGCTGAAAAAGTTCAAGTATCAAGTGGTTTCTAATTATAGCCAAGAGGAATAATTAATTATAATGCCTCGTTATTTTACAATGAAACAGTGTTCAAAAAGTCTATTTTGTCTATTTTGAAAGAAGTTCATGCTAAGATTTAGGCAGAATGAATTATAGACAGAAATTAATGCAAACGCACCTATAAAAAAGAGATGGTTGAATATGCAGACATTTATACAAAATGATAAAAAATTCTTTAAACAATGGACAAAACAATTTTAATGCTTTAATATTATTTTAATGGAGCTTCTCATCACTTTTCTAATCCAAGAACAAAAGAATCAAATGTTTTTTGCAATCATAGAAGAAATCAACTAACCATCTCCAAGAAGGTGTCAGAAGGCTGAGACTGGTACATCTTTTTATCCTTTAAGATGAGGAGAAATGCAGAATCTCCAATTATCTTCTCCAAAAAATTTAGTGACTGAAAGAGTCTGTAAAGCAAAACTGTATTAGTCTGAGAACTCAAAATTCTGCGAATTTTCATTTTGAAAACAATAGCCAAGCCACCACCATTTTCGTCTTATCTTCACAAGGCTAAATACATAGGGATTCTACAATGAGCTAGCTCTCTGTTTTCCTCTAGAATTAAATACTAAGGGGGAAATGCTAAGTCAGAAGATTCGACCAGTAAATAAAACTGGTTCAGCTAAAATAAAGCTCTCCTGGACATATCCAGATCATACTCACTTATTCAAAATGCTTACCAAACATGCCAAATAAGTATATCTATCATGATTACTCCAAGAGTGACAAAAGAATATATTACACAGCAATTATTTACTTCTTCATCCCAGGAGGCAAAAAAGTTGAGTGTTAATAGAACTGCAAAAGGAAATACACTATTAACTCTAGGTTAGCAAGACTATCCAATCTGTATGTAAGCTGTTCCTGAGAACTAACAGTGATATCTGGTTGGATTTATGTCTTGTTCTTGTTCAAGACAAATTACGAAGAAGAGTTTTCACAGATCTGAATGACGGGATGGCCTTCATCCTTGTTGCTTTGCTTGGGCACTGACATTAATAACTACAGTCAAGTTTTATGTTATGTCTGAGAAACAAAAGCAGAGTCAAGACTCTACTGATTTCGGGCTCTGTAGTATCTTCTCGGCAAATCACCTGTAACTGCTGAGGCGACCCCAAGGGAAAGGACTTGGTGTGAATTATCTGTAATTTTCCAAACCCAGGCTTGTATAAGGTTTTGTGGACCAAGCATCCTTAAACAAACACTTGATCAGAACTTGCAAATAAGCTTTGCCAGCCATGTTAAATGATCGGAAAGTCCTACTGTGCTCATAGAATCGACCATCGCTTTCTCTACTACGGGGAGCAACCTGGTATCTGCGTGCTAAAACATGTTTGCTAGCATTCTACGAAAGCAACAAACATTTATAAAAGACGCTGGACATGGTCTCGGCATACAGCTGGACCAGTAAGATCACCACAAAGTTGATACCAGTCAGGAATACAGCGTGAGAGTTCATGCCTGAAGTACAAAGGCTTTGTCTCAAAACAAAAATCTCTATGTCAATTAGGAAAAACCAAAACCAAACAAAAATACCAACTTCCTATGGCAGAACATAAAACCTTAAGTGTACATGGTCAATATTATTAATTAAATAGACTTACATAGTAAATCTTTAGCATTAATAATAAAATCTTATGGGCTCTAGTTCATATCATTATCCATACAAATTTTTCGGCACGCCACGTTTGCCCTTCATATTAGGTGTTCTCAACAGACTAAAGACCAGATGACTGAAGGTAGTTTAGTTAAGGAAATAATTCCTTCAACCCACGCTTGTTTCTAGTAGCTGTATGCCTATTTTTAGCAGACAGCTAAACCTGTAGAGTCATGTTCGACAAAAGCTTAAGCCGACCATGGATCAAGCATATTAAACAGTCCTGATTCGAGTGAGCTGAAGGCACCATTGATGCTTGCCTCTATTCCACATACTCCTGGCGTCCTAATGAGATGGGCACTGACGTAGGCTGGAGCATTCCCCCAAACACTCCTCAGAGATGCAAAGCTGCCCTGATTAAAACAGAGCCAAACGGAGCCCAGCAACTGAGTTCAAGAAACATGGGGCAGAACGAAATTTAAACATTTGAACCTCTCGTCAGTGTGAGATTTCTCAGTGCCTCGAACATCTTAACACAAGCTCGGCCTGTTAACACAGAACATGGCCCAGAGAACACGCACTCGGGGATCACAGCTTTTCCGTTTACGGTCACGGCTGTGTTTGAACAGCTGGTATCGTGCCTATCGGTCAACAGTTTCATCTGTGCATTTGGACGCTCACCCTCACCTCGCTACCTTTCTCCTGATACTGTAATTACAACATAGGAAAAGCCGAAAGACTTTTAAATCTTTACATAACTGACTTTTTCCCTTCTATAAGCAGCGTTATCGACATGTGACCCTACATGTGCATCCCACTGTCCCAGGCAACTTTTTTTTTCATGTTATGATTAAAATTAACCCTCAAATCAGCCACGGGGCATTCTCTTTCTCCATCTTAAACAACCTGGCCTCCAGAAAGAATTCTAGGAAAACCAGGGCTACACAGAGAAACCCTGTTTTAAAAAAAAGAAAAAAAACCCAAAAAATAACAAATAGGCAAATATTTAGCTACCGCTGAGTGCACAGCTCTCAGGCTCACCCTGGGGAAAGAGAAAGAGGTCGGAAGGGCCTGAAGCCCTTGGGCAATGTGGAGCTGGCATACTGACTGGGGTATCTACAGCCTTCTAAAATATGACAGGAAGATAAACAGAGCAGGATTAATCCTGCTTGGAATCACTCTTAGTAGCCATCAGTCAGTCGCTCGCACGACTGTTTGCAGGGACATGCCTGCTAACATCTGAATGAACAGCAGTCAACAGTGTGAGCGTAAGAAAGTGCCAGTGCTAGCTGCCTCTTTGTCTCTAATTCTCTTACATGTGTTTTGAAATCTCTTTCTTCAAAGTGTCTGTGCTAATGACTTGATAATTGTTTACGACTTCTCGGTTGAAGTGTGAAGCACTGGCGGAGTAAATTCACAAATGTCAAGAATTTGAAAATGACTGTGTCTTTCCACCTCCTGTGTAGGCCGTGCTGCACAGGCCTGGTTTATCAAGCTCCAGTACCAGAACCCACACTGGGTACCTAGTGCTGGCCTCCTATAAAAGACAAGAGACAGAGGGTGGACAAAACTTCAGTGTCTGATGGCAGCCACAAAGAACAAGTGGGAGAGCAGGAGCATGCCTACCCGCTGTCCTGTGAGTCCAAGACCTACTCAGAAGTCCTCCATAAGACACAGGCAAGAACGAGGACAAGCAGGTACTGACCTTGCTTTCCACCTGCTTTTTATGAGAGAAACACACAACGCTGCCACGAATGCCAGCTCAACCTCCGTGCAGAATACTCTCAGGAAAACGGGTTTCTCGTGAAAACTGAGAAGACATGCAAGGTGCTACTTTAGACATACTTTTTGAAGGGCTTGAGACAATAGTGAGCCTTTAAGAAAAGTCTATTTCCTCTTTGTTTCTAGAAAACCAATTAAAATATTGTAACTAAGAACTTTAGCCCTTAGCAATGTCAACAACAAACCAATTGTTTAGTTCTGATTTGATATGATCCACAGACTTCTCACCTATAGGAATAGTTATGAAACAAATCAAGTTCCAAATGTATAAGAACATCACAGCATATGTCTGATGATTTTAAGATATTACAAAGTATAGCATCTTTTATATGCATTTTGTAGCACAAGGGATTACATTAATAGATCCCTTGCATGGTAGACACACTCCCTACCACTGGATACAGCATCCATGCACAGCAAAGAAACGGTAAGAAAACCAGAAGAAACCACACAGTCGACACATAGTAAGACAATGGGTAAGCTGTCCTGTCCAGTGTGAAACACTCCCCGAGTAGGTCGATCCCCATGCCTAGTTATCCACACTGGCACAATGATAGAGGTCCCCACCACTGAAGGTCAGCCTTTCCACTGCTGGGAAGCACTGGTTAGAAAGACGGCCGTTCCAAGCCACAGTGTACACACAGCTTCGAATTCTTCAATAGTCTTTAGTCTAAAAATTCTTTAAGTAACCGAGTACCTGTGTTCTCGATTGAGACCCTCCATGAAGATCCTTTATCTCCACCATTCTCACTTCCAACTGCTATCACCACCCATACACAACTGACTTCTTCCACCCTCCCTTGCTATCCTCGTGCCTTTACGTCAAGCATCCATGAACAAGTTGGCGTGAAAAAAGACACGACTGAGCTGCCTGATAAAGAAGATAACCTCGATGGTCAAGCTGTACTCAGGAGAAAGCAGGACTGCCTTTAAGACAACGCCTAACATCTGGAGACCGAAGGTGGGAGCTACGGCTACCATGATGCTTTCAGAGTTCTGGAAAATTGGTGATGGTGGGCTATAGGAATATATAGAACAAATAACACTATGTATGTGATCTTTTATACACAAGCAGCTTTGTCTCCAGATACACAAACACATGCACGCGCGCGCGCGCACACACACACACACACACACACACGTATACAACTGTATGACTCAAGTAAAAAGATTTTACTTGAATCTGTGTTTTGATAATTACATTACCTGGTACCATAATCCACGACCACCCAGTCTTTCGCAGTTCCTGTGATGGCATCGTGATGCTGAAACAGTCCTAAGTTCCTTCTGGCTTCTGTCAGTGTTGTGTAGTGTGGTAATGAGAGGAACTTATTTATCTTGTATTTCTGAGCTTGCTTCAAGGCCAAATGGTAAAGAATTTCAGCAGTCCTAAGTGCATAAAAGAGCCATTAATATATTTTCTGAAGCAAACATTTGAGCTTACAATCATTAATGCCTTTGTTGCTGTTGCTTTTATAGATGAGACAGGGTCTTACTATGTAGGCCAGGCTAGCATTGAACTCATAGAGAGCCACCTGTCTCTGCCCACACCCACCACTAGCCCCACTGATGCTGGATTTAACAAATACACTACCATGCCTAGCTCACTGATAATTTTCAAATATACTGTTAAAAAGAAATCTACAATGTTAATTCGTTAAACAGACGATACTAATGATAAAAATTCTGTATATCTAGTTAATGTATTTAAGTTCTCGATCACCAATGAATACTGTGTTTACAATGACCCTGGAAAGAAGCCAGAGCCTACTGGTGGAAGGTAGGGCCAACTGTACATAACACAGTGAGAAAAATGAAAGCAGGCAGAGTGAGAGACTGGGCCTGGTGTGAGCTCATCCCCTAGCGACATAATTTCTCCAACAGGGCCACACCCCAATTCTTCCCAAACAGTTCCACCAACTAGGAACTAAACATTCAACAGTATGAGGACAAACTACCACAAAAAGCAAGTAACACAATTGCTGTAAGTTGATGTAGGAGGCATAACAGAGCAAAGCCAGGCTGAAAGAGATATATACAGAGAGTAGGCAGAGTCAGAGAGAAGCCATGTAGCCACCTGCATGAGACAGATGCAATGGAACTTTGGCGTAAGCCACAGCCACATGGCAATATACAGATAAAGAGAAATGGGTTAATTTAAGATATAAGAGTTGGCCAGAAATATGCTTAAGCTATTGGTCAAACAGTATTGCAAATAATATAGTTTCTGAGTGATTATTTTGGGTCTGGACAGCCGGGAGCGAATGAGTGGCCTCTGCCAACAGTAAGTGAACTTTCTTTTTAAGTTTTGCTTTGTTTTTCAAGGTCAGTTTCTACTTTGTAGCCCAGAGTGGCCTCTAACTCCTGTAAATCCTCCTACCTTAGCCTGTTAGGTGCTGGCACAAAGTACTGTATCTGTCTTTTTCATATGTTTTAAAGACTTTGGGACAAGAATGCAAGCTTATGGTTTTGAAGATAGTCTCCAAAACAGGTTAATTTTAAAATGTTATTAAAGGCAACATGGACCAAAAGGCCTAAGAAATTCTACATAACAAACATTCTAAAGAGAATGGATAAAGGCATCTTAAAATATATCAATATTCAGAAATAAAGTACATATTAGAAGTCCTTTTTTTGTAAAAGGTTATGAGCTATCTAAATTGTAAAAATATGGAAAAGATAAATAACCACCATTTCTAATTTCTTTTCCAGACTTATGCCATGGGAATGTGCAGGTCAGAGTTAGATAAATCATAAGTATGGTCACTTACATTTTGGTAAACATTCCTGATTTGGAAAACAGTGAACACAATAGAGCAGTAGTTCTCAACCTTCCTAATGATGAGACCCTTTAAAAGTTACCTACGTTGTGGTGACAACCAACCATAAAATTATTTTGTTACTACTTTATAACTGTAATTTTGCTATTGTTATGAATCATAATGTCACTATCTGATACTGATATGCAACCCCCCCTTGGGGGTCACACCCCACAGGTTGAGAACCATGGCACTATAGGGTTATCTCAAAATATTCCACTCAAGATTTTGAAATGATTCTTCTCTCTTGTGTGTAATGTGTGCTAGGAGCTAAACTGAGAGCTTCAAACACTTAAGTAACACTATAGTACTATATCAGACTGTCAGATCTGTTTTCTTCTTTATACCTCTATTCTTTTTTTTTTTTTAATTTTTTGAGGCAGGATTTCTCTGTGTAGCTTTGGAGCCTATCCTGGCACTTCCTCTACAGACCAGGCTGGCCTTGAATTCACAGAGATTCCCCTGCCTCTGCCTACCGAGTGCTGGGATTAAAGGCATGCACCACTACTGCCTGACTTATACCTTTATATTTTTATCTACACTTTACAGATGAGAATGGAATATTACTGCCAGATAACAAACTTGTTTTTACATAAATTAATAGACTCAGAAATTCAAAACTACTGTGTACTTTTTGCTTTGCCATAAAACATAAGTCAAAAGTACAGTCTTAGTCAAAACCACTGTGCTTGAATATATTTCATAAATTAAGATATTCACAACTCTCTGCCACTAGAAAATAAGTAACACTTAAATGCTACTAATTCATTGGTATAAATCTTTATACTATTCATCATTTATTATATCTTATCATCAAAAATTTATAATAGCAGACATTACTTTATGGATATTTGTTCAGTGCATGAAAACTATTTTATAATAGTATAAACATAATACATGTAATAAATACATGATAATATAAAAACTCTTCTTTCATACCTAAGATATTTTCTTAAAGAAATTCATGACTTTTAAAAAATGTCTTTCTAAAATGTACTGACAAGACACTAACACATGAAAGAGGATGGGTAAGATTTAACTTGATTTTAATAGCAAGACTCAGTTTGGAGGGGCTGGAGAGATGGCTTGATGGGTGGTCAGAGCACTAGCTCTTCCAAGAGGACTTGGGTTTGGTTCCCAGTTCCCAGCATCCATGTGGCAGCTCATTACTACCTGTAACTCCAGTTCCAGAGGATCTGATATCTTTTTCTGGCTTCCGCAGGCATCAGGCACACATATGATACACATATATACATACATGTAATCAAAAACACACGTATACATAAAATTAAAAACAAAAAAAACCTCTTTTTAAAAAGGAAATACCATGTTGAGAATAAATTTCTCAACTGGGTCATAAGTGAAGGGAAAGAAAGATTTAGGCATCTCAGGTTAGTTAATTTCACAGAATGTCTGTCTGACATGGAGTCTTAGAAACCTGTTTCTTGCCGAATGGTAGTGGCGCATGCCTTTAATCCCAGGACACTGGAGGCAGAAGCAGGTGGATCTCTGTGAGCTAGAGGCCAGCCTATAGAACAAGTTCCAGGACAGCCAGGACTGTTACACAGAGAAACCCTGTCTCGAAAAACCAAAACAAACAAACAAACAACAACAACAACAAAAAAACAGTTTCCTAATGTGATCATACGTGGCTACAGGCATGTGGATAAAATGTAGACTCCACACTGGCCACAGTTCCAGGGCTCAACTGTAATAGCTCTCACAGTGGGCATCACAGAAATGCAAAACTCTGCCGGTAATGATGGTTCTACTTGACATGTTGCTTGATGCTCTTGTGCTTTCTACTGGCATTTCCACAGAATCAATCAGTTCACTTATTCAACCAATCATTTGCTTGCCCCATCAATTTTCATCTCTTTCAAATTTTGCTCTTCTAGCAGAAAAATCACATCTATAGAAAGATACTTAAAATAAACCAGAGCTGAGACGGCACCTCTGAAGTTCCCCCACGTAGAAAATACACTCATTTTAGAGTGTGCACTTAGAGGCCCACTTGCAGCTGCTGAGAAGCCCTATGTGCCTTTCTGTCTCTAACAGGTACCTGCCAGCGGATCACATGGTAATAACAACCCAATGTGAACACAGAACAGAAATGACGCAGGAAAAATATTTAGAAAACTATGTGCTGCAAATTGAAACAAACACAACTCCATAGCTTGCTTTTCCCTCAGAAGAAGAAAAGTGTGGTGATTTGACCTGACTATATTAAAACTTTGGAATTATATAAAAATATAGCAGCCCATACAGGACGCATGCACAACTGCTACAATGCTATGATGGCTAAAATGATGAACAAATGGCGTTATCTCAAGGCCCAGTACCGGAGACGCGATTCCATGGTCCTATCCATGCGTTTGTAGAAAGGTCTGGATGTGAAGTAGCCACTCCAGTAATGATCGTCTCGGTCGGCGTAAGTGAAGAAGTCTCCACTCAGGACAGGGAACAGGGACTGGGCACTCTTCTCAGATGCTTTTTCCAGTGCATCAAAATAGTCAGATAAAGTTCCAAACTGAATCTAGGAAAGGAAGAGTAAAAGAGGTATGTTTTAATTATTCACGTGTATCTGAAAGTGATTACTTCTTATGCAGAAAGGAAATGTTAATAAGTATTTAGGAAGAGTTTCCAAGTTGGCACGAGTGAGGTTGCACTCATGAATGGGGAGTGAAGGATGCCACTGACTCGGTTACACTCACGAGTGCAACGTGGGGGTGGAGGGTGCCACTGACTTGGGTGTACTCACGAGTGCAATGTGGGGGTGGAGGGTGCCACTGATTCCTTTTTGACTTGCACCACAGCCCAAATTTAACAAAGACAAAACGTGCCTACCTAAACAGTTTAAAGAACTACTTAAATCTACAAGTCTATAAGACCCCCAAACCATTGAAGGTTCAAAGTGCTAAAGGACTCAAAGAGCAGTTGAGCTAGAGGTAGACAGAACAGCAGTAAAGATCTGAAGGGTGCAGAATGCTCCAGAAATCTGGAAACATGTTTGGCCACAAGGCATCTCACAGATCATACTTCTGACCTCAGTTCTTGTGAGGGAATAGGGAGGCCATTTACAAAGTGACATCCTATAAACTGAGCGTAAGTAAGCAGAGAGAGTGACGAGAATGGCACAGTTGGTGCAGAGGACCAGAAAAGGCCTGAAGAGACAGAGTAAGATGGGAGGGACAAACACTGGGAGAGTGGAGCACGTGGGGAGGGCTGTGCGCCCACCACACTCCACAGAGGCTCTTGTCCAGTCACTGATGAGACACCAAGACCTAGCAGAGGACACACAACTCAGCATCTGCTCACAGAAAACGTAAGAAACAGTGAAAACGAGGAACACTGGAGGAGGGGCTCACCCAGATGAAGGGGCTCTGACAAACCCTCAGCAAACAGCTAAAATCCACACACAGCTAGAGTCAATAAATACACTTACTACGAGGCTACTAGATGTAAGGTTTAACTACAATGGGCAATGGCATTTCATACACAGAATATATGAAATTCATAATACCAAAAAGTTAGCTGCGCTCATCCAGAACCACATATGCAATACGGTCCACACAAGAGACCAACGTTTTGGGCTTTTTGTTTTTGTTTTGTTTTTGTTTTATTCAGAAATTATAGAGTTTACCTAGATTTTATATATATAAAAGATTATGCCCTGTGTATCCTCACAGACCAGCGGTTCTTAACCTGTGGGTCATGACCCCTTTTGGGGGGGCGGGGTCAAACAACCCTTTTAGGGGTCTCTGAGACCATCAGAAAACACAGATATTTATGTTATTGTTCATAACAGCAGCAAAATTACAGTTATGAAGTAGCAACAAATCGTATTATGGCTGGGGTCTCCACAACATGAGGAACTGTATTAAAGGGTCACAGCACTGGGAAAGTTGACCGCCGCTGTCACAGGCATAAGTCCACCTTGATCTCAGCCCCACAGCAGGCACTGCACCCTATTCCAGATGTGATTGTGGATCTAAATAGGAAACACACTGAGCTTAACCTGGAGGAATAAGGCACTGTCCAATGCAGAAACCTGTAAGCGTATGTTTGTTGTGGTACCATCTGCCATAGCCACGCTAGGGATTCCGCCTAGATGGCTCTCAGTGGATGAATGGAAAAAGAGGATGTGGCACATGCACACAATGGAGTATTACTCAACCAAGAGAAAGGAAGAGGAAGAATATCACCAACAAGGACTATACTGGATACAGTAAAATGGGTGGACTTGGAGATCATCCCGAAAAATGAAATCATTCTGACTCAGAAAGTCATAAAAAACAAGCATAAGGTTTTCTCTCATATGTGGACTTTAAAGGGGAAAAACGGAACTAGAAAGAGGGTTATCAAGAGTAGAAAGAGACTCTCATGAGAAAGGAGTAGGGATTAACATGGATAGCATGAACTCAACACCTGACATATGTGTATGAAAACACCACAGGGAAATCCATTATATAGTGCAATACCACACACTAAAAGAAAAGAAGACACAACAGCATCTGACTTATGCCCAGGGAAAGGGAAAATAAGCGACCAAGTCTATCACTCTGGCTTGGTTCTGAGTTCCCCAATAGGGTTCTTATTGCTGGCACAGTAGGAGTGAGGGACTCTTTAGGAGGGGGGACCTATGGAGAGGAAGCAGCTCACTGGATGTGCTCTTCAAGGCAGAACTGGGACCCTCAGCATCCCTCTTCTGTGCCCTCCCTCCATGATGTGCAGCTGCCTCACAAGGGCAGAAACACTGAGACAAGGAACCTTAAGGTATCTGGAACTGTGAGCCACGAGAAATCCTCCCCGTGTTTAAGGTGTTTCTCTCTGGCATCTGCGGCACCGACAGAAAGCCTAAGGCATCATGCATCATTTAGAAGGATACAACTGGGAGGTGGGCTGTGGAGAGGCGGCTCGGTGGTCAGAATACTGGCCGCCCTTCTACAGGACTTGGGTTCAGTTCCCAGCACCCAGACGGCAGCTCACCACCTTCTGTAACTCCAGTTCCAGGGGCCTCAACACCCTCTACTGGCCTCCTGAGCACTTCATTCATGTAGTACACAGACATACATGCAACATCCATATAACATGCATGCATCTATACACATAAAATGAAAATAAACAATGTTTAAAAAAAAAGGACAAAACTGCAAGAAAAACCAATTCTGGAAATTCAAAGTCTGCTTGAGGCTGTGGAGCAAGCTACTCTGTAAGAAACAGCAGCTGAAGCACTGGCGGGCCCTGGTGTGCCCACCAAATGACAAGGGACCCATTTCACACCTATATGAATTCATATGGTAGCCAAAGCCCACCTGACATGCTCGAGCAGTTTTATTTGTATTAAAGAGAAACTGAAAACAACCTAAATATCAAAAAATAGTAGAAGTGTTTAAAGTAGTGATAAACACTAAATGGATACCAGAGATGCTGGACACAGCACAGCATACCAGCAGAATGAAGAGAATTCTCCTTGAGGGGCAAGGGCCGCACTTCTCTGTGGACATAGGGACAAATACTTAGAAAGTAGTTAGGGATTCTGTGGTTTAGCAAGCTGGCAGTGGTAGCATGAGTCTGCTAGGACCAATGAAGTCTCACCAACATGACTGCCTGAACGCGAGCTGAACAAGGACAGCAGCAGACATGCAAAGCAGACAGGGAAAAGAGCATGAGGCCTCAACCTATACAAAGAGCTACAGGCAGGGAAGGAATGCTGAGCGGGACCAGTCTTCCAATACCTATACCAATGGTCAGCTCTGAAAACATACAAGCAAGTAACAATATACAGACCGAGCAGGTTACATTTAAGGATATATATGTATACACGCGCGCGCGCACACACACACACACACACACACACACACACACACACACACCAACAATCGATAGAAAAAGTTCATAAATTCAAAAGAGAGCAAGGATGAGTATATAGGAGGGGTGAAGGGAGGAAAAGGAAGGGAGAATGATGCAATTATAATATCAAAAAAATCAGTTTTTAAAAAGGAATGAAGAGGGTGGTTGAGACTCAAAACACCATCTAAAAGAAAGCAGGCAGACACTTGCGATTCCCTTCCTGAAACTCAAGAACAAGGGACGGAGTGAGAACTCGAGGGTGTTTCTGCAGCAGCTGGCGATAAGTAGGAGGGGCCCTAAGAGCTGCTTTTGGGTGTGATGTCCTAAGCCTGAGGCTGGATGATGCATACAAAGGAGTCTGCTGCACTAAAATAATAATAAAAAAAAAAACTTCTCTGCATAATTACACTCTATACAATTTTTTGTATATGTCACTAAATTATTTTCAAACCTGCTTTAATGAGCATACAAGAGAAGAAAAGGGAAAATAATAAAATTATGACCTAATTACTTAAGGTCAAGTAGGAAATTTGAATAGAAATCATTCTCAAATAAGATGCATTCACGGTGCTCAGCGGATAAAGCACTGGCCACAAAGCATGAGGACCAGAGTCCGGATCCCCAGCGCCCGCATAAGAAAGCCATACACGGTGATATGCACCTACAAAGCCACAGCAGGGAGGTGGAGACAGGCGGGCCACTGGAACTCACTGGTCTGTCACATATGTAAACTCCAGGTTCAGTGAGAAATTCTGCCTCAAATAATAAGGTGAGGACTGATCAAACAAGGCACTCAATGTGAACCTGTGGCCTCCACACTCATGCATACAAAATAAACAAAAATATAAAAATAAAAATGATGCATTTAATCTAGATCTTCACATACCCTTCTCTGATCATGGATGTGCTTCACTTCTGAGTATACAGACTTCCTTAAATACATTTTCTTTTCTCAACTTCATACCCTTGCAAAAATTTTACTGTAAATATTTGGGATAATTTTTTTTATTTTTATTTTTTTAAATTGAGGACTGGGGAGGTAGCTCTGTGTTTGAGAGCACTGGCTGCTCTTCTAGAGGACCCAGGTTCAAGTCCCAGCATATACATGGCAGCTGACGACTCCTTGTAACTCTAGCTCCAGGGGACCCGACACCCTCACACAGACATACATGCAGGTCAAGCACCAAGCCACATAAAAAGAAATGAACTTACTTGGCATTATAGAGGTTTACGTAATGAACTTAAATTGTTACCACACAAACTATGATCCACTACTAATTTTTCAAACTTTCTACAAGGAGCCTGCACGTCCTCCCACAGGCCTACTGTGCTGTGGGTGCATGTATGACTACGCAAACATATACAAGGGTGAACTTCTCCACACACGGTCTCTAAGATGCATCGGAAACAAGACTTTGCTGACCACATGCAATATATGTGTCAGACTGAAACTGGTCTTAATAAGGACTGAGGAAATTCCATTCTATCCATAATCACTTCACTAGATCATGGCTAATTTCTGGTATGATAGTGATACTATTATTACAGCTTTATGCAGAATTCTTACCATTTAGAGATGTATTCTAAAAATGTTGTGGATGAGTTTTGTTCCCAAAGGATGCGGGAGGACACATCTGAAACAAGGGTGGCCCTGAGCTGACAAGCGCTGCCAACTGAGCTATGGCGTTGAAGAGAAGGTAGCTACCTCTGCTCTTTCCAGAACATCTTAAATTGCCCACAAGTAAAAAACAAGCAAGCAAACAAACAAAAAACAGTAAAAAAAAAATCACAAGCAAATAATTATTTTTCAAGATCTCTCACTTAGGAAAAATCCAAGTGTACTATTCTCTGAACACAAGATATTGGTAAAACTCATGACATGCTCATTCGTAACAGCCAGTCACATCACCAAATCACAAGGATGAGACTGCCAGAAGAAAACAATAAGCTTCCCAGGCTGTAAGCAAGGCAGACACCCCAAAAGAGAAACTGTGACTTAGTAGGTACACATTCCCTCTCTAACCCCCAAGCACTGAATGTCCTCACGTGGGGAGAAAGAAAGACTTTTGGGAACGGAACCACAGGGTATGGTAAATTTATACTGTGTGTGAAAGCAAGTGCCAGGGACATAGGTAGGACAGAGATGCTGGACGCTGTGCTGGGGCCTCATTTAAATAAATAATGGAGGCTGAAGTTCAAAGACATCATCAAGACCCCCTTGTTACCTTCACATTAAGACTGGGTTGAGAGTTCATGTAATTAAATAGTTGCTCGTAATTCCTGTACTGCAGATCCCACTCTGTGTATTCACTGAACCGGAAATCGTCTCCCAGAGGAGCCAGGAGAACTTTAGTACGGAAAAGTTTGGACTTTTTCCGGTACTGATCTAGTAGCATTTGAGCCCTGTGAAAGAAAAGGGGAAACCATGAAAAAGTGTATCAAGAAAAGCTGACACCATAGCTTGTAAAAAGATAACTTAGGGATTCAAGGACATATTATAATGGAAAAGTATCATCAATTAAAAAAAAATAGGTCTAAGACAGACTTTCCCCATCACTTAGTGTCTATTTTAAATGGCCACAAATTCTGATTGGAGGGAAACCATATAGTTTTCCAATAGATATCCCTTTGAAAAATTACAGTGAACTGAGAAGGTAATATCCTAGAATCAACCCCCTTCCTCACCACAGCATTAGAGAGCAGACAGCCCACACATTAAAACAATCTCATGTAGGAAGATACAAGGTTTCTTAACTACGTATCAATGCTGAACTTGGCACTACTTTAATATTCCACTTTCTAACTTAATTAAAAAAACTCTAATAGTCTGGTAAAACACAGAAGTACGCAAACGTGGAAAAAGATTAAAAGGTATAAATCATAACCCATAATATCTTATGGAATTTTATATTTTCTTTTCCAAAGGGATACCCATCCCTGCACACCTGCCACCAACAGTCCCATCACTGTCACCGGGCCCTTTCTATCAGTAACAGGCTCTGCTTGGGCGCTGAACTCGCTCTTCTTGTTCCCGCCCTCTTGGACTTTGAACCATGACCCTCAAAGCCAGCCAAACACAATGTGCTGACTTCAACAGCCTTTACACTTCAGATCCAGCATTCTGGAGTCATGCCTTTGGAGGATGCTGAGTTGGGGCAGCATTGAGAAAACAGGAAGAAAGGCTCATGAGATGAAATTAAATAAGCAGATGAGCCCAGAATCATGCCGTGTACAGAAGCCAAAGCTTGAGGAAACTAGTGTTTAAATGACAAGGATATTTTCTTGCCTGGTATTCCAATTTTCACTTCAAAGATTATCCAAAAGTAAATTCCAATTCCCAATAGAAAACTTATGAAAGTACCTCAAAGAACATCAATAAGGAGCATTTTATGAAAAATAACATTTAATTAAACTTAGAGTCCCATACGGACTGTCTGAAATTTATAGTCTCTGAGACTGCTTTGCAAATAAAATTTCAGCAATCATTTAGCAGCTTGGTAAGTAGAATATAATGCAAAGTTATCACATGATTCTTAGTTTTCTGAGCTTAGGTTTGTAACCATAGTGAACACATGATTCTTACTTTTCTGAGATTAGCGTTTGGTCAGGTTTTAATCCTTTTTACCAAGTACATAACATTTCACATTTCCTAAAAATACTTTTAGATTATTACTTATAAATTCAAATGCATATGAGCAATGAGATTAACCACATATAAGCAGAACTTCCTCCCCAGAAAAAGGAATAAAAAGAAAATATAACAACAGATAAAAAACATGTACCAAGAATGAGCACCCAATTACACTCCCGAGGTAGCCAAAATTTAGAAAAAAAAATAGTAGACTAATAGATGAGACATAGCTTAAATATACATGGCTTATAACAGAGACAAAAGGCAGTGCAAACATTGCCATGCCTTTACCTTTGACATCCTTCATAACCTGTGAGCCCAGCTAAGAAAAACCAGCTACTACCTTATCCCATCCATCAAGAGATGGCCAGCTAACTGGCCAGCACCCACATCTGAAGGCATGCAGCTACTATTTGTTCCTGACTTAGTCTATGCTAACAAATGTCAACTAAATCCCTAATTCTAAGGTTATCTGATATTCAATGAAAAGAAGCAATTCAAAATACAACGATAGGTCAAAAATTAAAATGATGAAGTTTATTTCCTCTTTTGAAAATTAGAGGAAGCCAATGAGCCGAAACTATCAAAAGATGGCACCTGTCTATTACAATTAAGTCCAATTCTCTTTAGCTACTGAACAGGGGGAAAAATGTCACTAAGTTACCTGGAATACCTATATTTGACTTATTCTTATGACAATTTTTTTTAAAAAAAAATAAGATGGTATACAGATAGTAAACAACCAGCAGCTCACATTTCAAAAGTTTTTAAAACTCGACACAAGTATAGTGCAGATCATTCTCTCACATCCCTGAGAAGCCTGAAGCAACTTGAGAATCACTGCACTCGGTAGGCGGTATATTTCTGAGGAACAATCTCTGAAAGGTTGCATAGCAATACAATTACACAAAATGTGTTTTGTCTCTAATAACACACCTCCTCCAACAGGCACCTTCAGTAGCACCAAAAGACTAAAGGGGTCTTCACCAACTGAAACACCTGGCTAACCTGAGAGGCTGTGAACACCTGTACATACAACTGCTTGCTAAGTAGACAGGCAACGTCACTCATGGCCACTCTCCTCTTCACTATAGCCGCTGATAAATAGAGCCAAGCTCGCTCTCAAATGCCTGGCCAACCTCTCCTAGAGGTACCCTAGGCCCAGTCAGTGTCAACACAGCCTCACACACTAGAGAAGGCCGGCAGAGGTCTGATACAATGAGGGGCTCACACTGGCGCGTGTCCCTGATGACAAACCATCAAGGTCAAATGGCCCAGCATCACTTTCCTCCTCCCAAACATTTTTAAAAGATTGTTTCAATTTTTGAAATCAAAACATAAACATGTAATTTACCCCTTTCTTTTCCTCCCTCCACTCTTTCCCATGTAACCTCCCCCTTGCTCTCTCTTAAAAGTCCTGACTTCTGTTTCTTTAATCATTGATCTGTGTGTGCATATGTGTGTGCGTTTGAGTGATCTGTGTGTGCGTGTGTGTGCGTGTGTGCGAGTGATCTGTGTGTGCGTGTGTGTGCATGAGTGATCTGTGTGTGTGTACGTCGTGTGAGTGATCTGTGTGTGTGAGTGATCTGCGTGTGCGTGTGTGTGCATGTGAGTGATCTGTGTGTGTGTGCTTAGCCTAAGCATATAGAAAACCTACAACTGCCACTTTACTAACACACACATTTTTCAAGTAATTTCTAGGTAGGATGTTACATAAATCCTAATTTATTTGTGAGATAAACCACATATAAACAGAACTCCCTCCTGGTTTATGCACTATGATATCAATTTATTTAAAGTTACCCAACCATCCCCATATAACCTCCCCCTTGCTCTCTCTCAAATTCATAATCTCTATTTCTGATACATATATATATGTAGGTGTATATATCACACCCCTCTCACTTTAAGTGTAAGAACTGAGTTTTGTAAGAGCCAAAGTGAGAAACTCTAAGTAACTTGAGACATTCCCTTCACCACTACACTTTCACTGAAGAATCAGACCATCCTTGCGACTTTTGTTCACATGTATTTAAACATAAATAATTCTAATTTACGTGTATTCAACTGAGCTGTGCATACTCACCATTACTGAAATCGTTATTAAGGTAAGAGATAATTATACTGTTCATGTGCCCCATTCCAATAAATGTGTTTTTGCAGGTGAGTTACTTTTCTTACCAATTTGTACAACGGGGACCAAAAGTCTTATTATCAACAGAAGTATATGAAATCAATCAAACCCAGTAGAAAGCTTTTATAATGGGTATAAAGGAGATGGTAATAACAGCATATTACAGGCTAGCCATTGTATATTGATCCACCATTGTTCACTTGCCATTAAATTATAACCCCTAAAGGTATAGTCGAGGTGTTGGCATTTCAAAGTTGCTTTAGATTTGATTTGAATGAGGATAATGCTGGCTGCCAATACCCATTTATTCAATCCTTCAACAATTCAGAGTAGCCACGGTGTTCTTGGTGTCTCACAAACCATGTATTTTTATACCTGCTTTGCACATTTCCAGGAGATATTGCTTCGGGTGGGACTCCCCAGGGACAACCATATCTGCCTCCAGGAAGCCGTTTAAAATCAAACTGGCAGCATATTTTAGGGTCAGGTCCACAGGTGTGAGGGATGTCATAGCTGTAGAAGGGCATCATGTGGCACAAAATATCTGTGACGGATCCAAGATCTAAAATAAAAAGCCAACATATTTCTGTTCACAAAACTGTTTCTCCCTAGAACTACTCGAATGCCATTACTTTATACAAATCTAGGTAATGCAAGCTGTGCCCTAGATCGGCAGTCACTTTTCTACCCCAGAAGCATTTCCCAGCCACAGCTGAAGGAAGATCTGAGGCTCACCCTCAGTCACCTCTTCTATCTGCTGGAACTAAAATAGCAAAGTCCCTGATGAACCAGCAACTGCTGACATGGAGGATACAACCTGAGCAAAAGTAAAAAGTTACAGCTGGCTCATGCAAACCATGACCTTGTCCACCCGGCTGGCTTCTGCTACACGTGTTCCTAGGGATACACTGTGACAGCTCCATCAGCCAGAGAGGCTAGGTATAGAGACAAGGAATAGTGAGCGCTGAAGGAAAAAAGAAGAAAGAGTGGGCAGAGGAGGAGGAAGCCCTGGCCAGAGGCCAGTTCCCTGCAGCAGGAGAGAAAGTAGAACACTGGAAAGTTCATGAAATGTCTCCTGCTGGTCCCCAGCAATGAGTCAGTGGCATTTTCCATCACAAAGGGTAGACAGGAAAGGGGAATTTCCAATTCAAAAATCAAAGCAAGCCAAAACAGTATAGAAACTAAGTAGGAACTACTGAGAGAGGATTGTGTTTTGGTAAAGCCCTCCATGTCAGTGTGAAACTGCTGCTCTGAACAGTCAGAAGCAGACCTCCAGGTGGGTTAGAGGTTAGAGAGAATGACTCTACGCGTTATGCATGCGTGCATTTCCAGTTTTTGCAATGGGTATTGCTTCTTTAATAAAGACAAAGCAATCAACACATATTTTTAACAATGAAAATAATTGCTTCATTAAGAATAAAACATACATACAAACTCCACCTAATTTGAAAACATCTTTCAAGCAGCCACATACTCAAGCCTATTAGAGAAGACCTAACCAGTTTTAACTACTTTTTTGGCAAAACTTTACACTTTCAAAAACCCATGTTCCTGTGCTATATACCCTGCAAGAGTCAATAAACTATACCCCCAAGTGTGACACAGGACAATGGTCACTGATATTGACGCAGGCATATGGCCCGTCATGAATCCCAAAAGTGGTAGTAACAGCCTCCAACTTTCTTCTTCTGACCAAGACAAGGACCCAGTGCCTTTCCTAACACCAGCTATTAGGCAGCTTATTTTACATAGTTCAGAATCCTGTGTTTGGTTGTGTCTATATTGTATTAAATCAAAATACAATTTCCTTATACACAGGATATTTTCTATATTCTGTCCTAGCTGTTGCAAACACATAAAACTACTCAATAATTTCTTGCCAACTGTACTAAATCAAAATATAATTTCCTTATACACAGGATATTTTCTATATTCTGTGCTAGCTTCTGTAAATACATAAAACTATTCAATAATTTCTTGCCAACTGATAATTCTAAACAACCTGAAACATGCCAATTTTTAAGCAAAGCGTCTTCAAATTACTTTTTTTTTGTTTTTCAGGTTAAGATGTATGACATCACCCCACGCATGATGTAAAGCCCTGCAAGTTCTAAAATTCCCTGCACAGTAAGTTTTGCCAGAATGATAGATGACAGACAGACAGAC
>NC_022030.1:24933050-24937361 GCF_000317375.1 Microtus ochrogaster
TAGGTAGGTAGATAAGATGGTAGACAGACAGACAGATGATACATAGCTAATATACCTAACTATGTTCCTTTGAAACACAGAAACACATATGGAAAAGTTATTTTTTAGATATGGAATAACTTCTTTTCTAAATCACTTGGGGCACGGGTTCCTCAGGAACCAACAGTGAGGTAGTCAGTGACCTCCACACAGCCTTTCAGCAACAACACTTCAGAGGTGGAAGTCAGAGTCACCCACGGTCACTGGGGCGGAAGCTCAACAACAGCCAGGACACACAACCAGTCAGACCTTTCCAAATGTCTGCATGAAACTCAACTTTTCTTTCTTCACCACACATGCCCTCAGGCAAATATTAAAAATAACTCAGTGGGAAAATAGTGCACACCTTTAATCCTGATACTCAGGGGCAGACACAGGCAGATTTCTGTGAGTTCAAGGCCAGCCTGGTCCACAGAGTGAGTTCCAGGACAGGCTCCAAAACTACACTGATAAACCCTGTCTTAAAACAAACAAGCAAACAGATCAGGAGGAGCACAAATAAACAGCTTGATGATAATGATGGGACTCAAAAAGGTGGAAAAACATGAACAAATCAAACCCAAACCCAGTCAATAGCAAGAATTAATAAAATAAATCAGAGGAGAAACCTGAGACACAGAAAGAAATAGAAGAAAACAAAGAATCAATCTAAGAGCTGGTTCCCTGAGAAGATAAACAAAGTTGACAAATCCTTGACCCAACTAACCAAAAGAAAGAAAGGACCCAAATTAACAGTCAGAAATGAACAAGGAATTACAATAGACATTACAATAGACAACAAAGAAATTCAGAATAGTATATGGGACTAGTTTAAAGACCTGAACTCTATTAAGTTGGAAAACCTAAAAGAAATGGATGATTTTTTTCCTATGGCTAGTGAAACCACCAAATTTAAACCAAGAAGTTAACAACATAAACAAATCCCCAATAAATGAACAAATTGAAACAGCCTTCCAGCTTAAAAAAAAAAAAAAGTCCAAGGCCAGATGGATTTACATCATACTATTAACTACCTTTTAAAAAAACCTATAATACATGTAACCTTGTATATAAATATACATAAATAATTTTAATGAACTTATCTCATTGAGGTTAATAGTGCTAACCTTCCAAGAGCCAAAGACCACCTAATTAAAATCCCAATATGAGTCAGAAAAAGCCCTTGTTGACGAGGGCTGTCCATGAGACTCCCCAAAACATACAGGCCTATACTACTGCCCTTGGCTGTCCCCAAGGCAGAAGATCAGTCCCTGATACAGAAGACTATGTCCTTCTAAAACAAGGCCAGAGCTCCCTATACTGGAACTAACCTGAAAGACACTTCCCTGAACTAGCTTTCAATAGTACCAGAAATGCATGCAAGCTTCCAAAGGAAGGAGGCAAACAACAGTCCCACCCAGTTATAATGTCTATGAATTACATCAGTGACCAGCATGGTACAACCCTTAGGGTTCAGTAGCGGCATGCATCCCTTAGCGGCATCCAACATCTTTCTAATTGGACTTAGGTCACACTCAGCAAGAGGAAGACCATGTCTGGTACTGGAAAACTAGCTAACTAGTCAGTACTAGTGAAACCACAGTAATTGGAGGAGAAGCTATACTCACTACTTTATACTAAACCTGCGTAACTTCTAACAACAATCTAAACACTTGTCCTTACACTCCCAGGTGAGTTTAGTCTTCACTCTTCATTAAAGAAACTTAACTTGCAACAGACAGTGATTAATACAGAAAACCACAACCAATCAAAACGCAGAGTTGTGGGGCACAGTCCCTTTGGATACAGCTACAAAACAGTCCTGAGGCTCAGGGAATATTGTGGAAGAAGGGGTAAAAAGATTACAAGAGCCAGAAGACCAGAAAGTTTGCTATGAGATTGTGCTTTCAACTCATAAGTTACATCCACAAACTCTAAGCACCCTGACTGCCCAAACGAGGTATGAACGAGGAGGGCACCAGTGGACATGCAAAAGTGGGTAGGGAAAAAGCCAAGGGGCCTCAAAACCCTAAGCGAAGAGCTACACACCAAGGAATGCTGAGAGCGAGACAAATAGTCTTCCCAAGGAAGAGCATACGAACTGGTTACTCAATACTAAATGTCAGCTCTGAAAACATACATAAGAGTAAAACTATATAGACTATGCAGGTTACATTTAGAAAATATGTATAATATATGCATACAATAACAACAAAAAATGAGGATATTCATTTGAAAGAGAGCAAGCAGGGTATATGGGAGAGTCTGGAAGAAGGAAGGGAAAGGGAGAAATGTTTCAATTATATATAAAAAACGAAGTAATAAGATAAATTAGGATGTTCCTATTTAGTGGGTGCTGTGAAGGTATAAACCTTCCATGAAGCCTAAACCCAGTCTCCTTCCAGATAAAGCTGTATAAAATTTGCTCCCATTTGTCTGCTTACAGGAAGGCTAAGGTTTCCCTGGTAGGAGAGGATCAAGGCCAGTTCAAGGCAGTTTCTTATAAGACACAGAGACAAGAGAGAAGGATGGAACACTAGCTGTGTGAGACACACAACTGCACAAGTTCTAAGGCATGCTCAACTCCCTGAGAAAACAGTGCTTTCCCATGAGACCTAAGGGAAAGCATGAGCTGCCGCAATACTAAACGCTGTATCTATTTGTTTCTGTTGGTCATAGAAGTAACTCTGTGGTTTTCTAAACATGAACTGACATCAATGTTTATAAGAATCTTGACACAACTACAATGTAAAATAATTGTCCTATAGCAAAAACTACCTTTTACAGTCCGATGTACAAGGCCTGAGCTATAAATAACACCCACTGTGGTGCGGTGCTTTGAATGAGAATTGCCGCATAGGCTCCTATGTTTGAACACTTGGTCCCAGTTGGTAGAACTTCTTGGGAAGGATTAGGAGGTGTGGCTTTCTTGGAAGGGTTGTGGTGGTGGTGTTGTAAGAGTTATTCCTAGTGGTGAATTTAAGGTTTCAAATGCCAGTGCCATTCCAGTTGGCTTCCGGTTTCATGGTTATGTCTCAAGATGTAAATTCTCAGCTACTGTTCCAGGACCATGTCAGCCTGCCTGATGGCATGTTCCCTGACACACACATTGCCATGATGATCATAGATTCTAACCCTCTGGAACCATGAGCCTCAACAAGCATTTTCTTTTATAAGTAGGCTTGGTCTTGGTCTCTCTCGATAGCAGTAGAAAAATGACTAAGATACCCACACTGGTATAAGCTCAGAACCATACAGCTCAGTCAAATGCAATCTTTTGCTTTCATCAAATACTATGCACCCCATTTCTGTCTCCAAAATACTACATACCCCAATTCTGTCTCCAAAAGAATTCCAGAGTTTTTTGCAAAGAGAAGTGTTTTTTCACGGCATAATGGATTCTCTGGACGAGCATGTGGGAAAATCCAGAACGTTTTAGAAGATAAGCCATTGTTGGTGAATGTCCAAAAGGATCTATGGCCCAACCTGATCGAGGTTTCACTCCTGTTGATAAAGAAAAGAAGTGTTAGTTTTGTTTTGTTTTGAAGGTAAGTTAAATAAAAAGAAGTTACAATATGTTAAGACTCATCATAGCTTCGCAGACTCCTGGGCTTGAAGAGAAAGGAAACAGTCACCACACCACCTCACAGCTATGATTAAGTGACTGCCAACCACTGGAGGTAGACCAACACTCAGTCTGTCATGGAGGATTAGACAACCCAGAGACCGGATGATCTGTCACTTCAAGTTACCCGTCAAATCTCAACAGCCTGCCATTAACACCCTTAAACAGCCCAACATCATCGTGCCACACAAGGCAGACCTGATTGAAATAACTGCCTCCCACGCTCCACTGAGTCTCAATGCATCCTGACGCTCTTCCTTTCTCTCTACCTACAATGAGGTCAATGGAAGGCTTTAAACATGGCTCAGAGCAGTTACAAGAGCCATCAGCTAAAATGTGCTTCTGCTTCACAGAGGACAAAAAGGGTGACAAAAATAAAGGCACAGGTTAGAGTTAATGAGACAAGAACATTCATCTAGCACTATAAAATCTGATCACTCGGTTAGTCAAGCCTCTCAAAGACGTCTTCTACACACAGTATAAAACTTGGCAAAACTGCTATGAGCATAGTTGAACAAATGCCCTTGTCATATGATCGGGCATCTCTTGGGTATATTCCCAAGAGTGGTATTACTGGGTCCAGGGGTAGGTTGATCCCAAATTTCCTGAGAAACCGCCACACTGCTTTCCAGAGTGGTTGCACAAGTTTGCATTCCCACCAGCAATGG
>NC_022030.1:24939566-24956969 GCF_000317375.1 Microtus ochrogaster
CACACACACACAAGTTGGTGAGGAGGAGTAGGATAGTATTCTTGATGTATGGCCTATACATTTATTATATTTAATTTCATCAGTTGTGCCGGACAGTTTCACGCTGACTCAATACAAGTTATAGTCATGTGAGGAGGGAACCTCGTCTGAGAAAATCCCTCCACAAGGTTGGGCTGCAGGCAAGCCTGTAGGTCATTTCCTTAACTAGTGATCGATGGTGGAGGGCCCAGTCCATTGTGAGTGGGACCCTGGGTTGGGGGTCCGAACTACTGTAAGAAAGCAGGCTGAACAACAAACCAATCAGCAGCGACCCTCCATGGCCTCTGCGTCAGCTCCTGCCTCATCTGAGTTCCTGTCCTGACATCGTCCTTCATGACACATTGTGAGTTTGAAGTGTAAGCCAAATAAAACATTTTGCTCCCCAAGTTGCTTTTGGTCACGGTGTTCTACCATGGCAACAGTAAACCTAACTAAGACATTAATTATTCACATATCTGGGGAGAGTATGTGGACGTATGTGTGGGCAGAGTGGAGTCCAGAGGTGGGTACTAAATCCCCTGAAGCTGGAATTACAGGTGGTTATCAACTACCCAGCGTAGTTCTGTGAACCGAAAGAGTCCTCTGGAAGAGCAGTCACTGCTCTTAACTGCAGAGCCTTCTCTCTAGTCCCCTCCTCCAAACTATTAATTAGAAAGAAAAACTTTAATAAAGAAGTGTAGCAGATAGCTTAGGCTGATCAAGGTTAGCACTGCCAGCACTGGCACAGGGAAGAACCATGTGCTGCTCCTAAGATGTAGGACTGGGATGTGCTGGCCAAAGAGATAAATACTACAGCACTAATTTAGCCTAACCCCGAGGAAACGAATTCAGATTGACAGACTTTTTTCCAAAATTGGCTTGTACTCTTCAAAATACTATGGTCCAACCCCAAGAAAAGCTGAGGAAATGATCAAGAGTAAGGAAAACTAAGAGACGTGACAACTGAATGTAACACGTGAACCTGGACCAGACCTTTGACTCTGAGTGAGGATGAGTGAGGATGAGCAGCCTCTATAGGCTGTGGTGATGAGGGAGCTGAGATGCTCTGGATGCAGCCCGTGAACTACCCTGTCCTGCTGCATCGCTGCTAACACTCCTGGTTTGACAACTATCTTCTAATTACAAATGTGAGAGTCCTTATTTCTTAGCAAATACACTACCAGGTGTTTAGAGATCGAGACAAGAGCACCTCTGACTTACTGTCATGTGGCCATTAAAACATACACACACATACGTGAATCTATGTTCAGGATGTATGGCAGTCCCTCCCCAGCAAACGCTCTAGAACACATTATGAGTTTGCAACTTAAGGAGTAAGTATGGTCACAAATAAAGGGGAAAGTCGGATTCTAAGTAGGCCTTCAAATGTCAGGGACTTTAGTATCCATCGGTTTAGAATTGCAGCGCCATTGGTGATTTCCCCCCTATGGAAATCACTGGAACCACACAGGGACAACCAGCTACAATGGGAAAAGAAATCCAAACAACAAAAACACCGAAAAGAAAATACATGATGCCTCTTAAAAAAAAAAAAAAAAAGAACTAACTTGGCTATGAAAGGAGGTAAGGACTGGGAAGAGACTTCTGGATTCCAGAACTTACCAGGGTTTGCCTTGGCATTATGCAAATAACTTTTTAAGGGTAAGAGAAACGTTCAGGAATAATATAAAAAAACAAACTTTTATAATTAAGAATAAATAGGAAATTCAGACTACTATAATAGTATATGTCACAAGCAGTTACAAATTATGTTTCTTCTTCCTTTTGCTGAAATGCTACCATCCTGTTTTTCTACACAGAATACCAACTACTTACATAAAGTATTGTTTAATACAGAAATTATTACATATAATTATTATTTTATGTTATAAAAAAATGTTGGGCTTGTCATAAAACAATTTTAATTGACATTTTAGATAGAAAGCAGATTTTATCTAAAATTACAGAAATACTTTTAGCATTATTTTAAAAATCTGCCCCCAACAGAAGGTTCTGTAAACATAAACTGTTGCAGTAAGTTTTTCAAATGCCCATAACATTTTTGGAATGTAAAGGGTGCAATGCTGATTAGTTATGACATTAAATATCATAAACCAATAAATAATTCATATAAATGAAGCACATTAAGAAAGAAATCTCATCTCACTTATGAAAACAAATATAAAAATCATAAAACAAAACAAAAAAAAAAACACTACACAAATTGAACTCCACAGCACCCAAGCCAGAAGGGACTTGTTCTGGAAGTCAATGACTTTTTAATTGAGCAAACTGCGATCACACTCACACAACAAATTAGAAAAACCACATAACATTAATAGTCATTTAAAAGAAATGCAGTATATACTGCAAATTAGAATGTACTGAAAAGAATTTTCTCAACATTATTAAAAAATATCTACATAAAATAATAGATAACATCTACTATCTTTAACCAATTTCATAAGAATCTGAAATAAGGCAATTGACACTTTTAACATGTGACTATGTCAGAATGTTTGAACAAAGCAAACAGATATATGGTCTAAATACTAACTGTACTAAACAGATAATTTTCATTTTTTTAAGGTAGGACAGTTAGTATACGATAAATTATCTAAAATATTAGCAGTGATAAAGAAAGTAAACTCACCACTCACACATACAAATCAAAAGTTGTCTTAAATACTAGCATTAAACAGTTAAAAGAAAGAAGACTGTTACTGTTATGGCTGAGTTAACTGTAGACTTGGCAGATTCTAAAACCATCTAGGTGATAGGCCTTGGACATATCTGTGAGGAACTGCCTTGACCATGTCAACTGATGGGCAAAGACACCTCTCAGTTGCAGTTAGGGTCCGGGCTATGTGTGTGGACACAGTGGGTTGAGCACTAGTTGGCATTTGCTGCTCTCTTCTTAAGGTGGATTCAAGGGAGCAACTGCTTCATCTCCTGACACCTTAACTTTCCCCTCGTGATGGACTGTGACACGGAGCTGTGAGCTAAAATAAATTCTTTCTCCAATGAGTTGTCTTGTGAAAGTATTTTATCACAGCAATGGTAGGAGAAACTAAAAAAAAATCAAAGAACAGAGGCTGGCAAGATGGCTCAGTGGGTAAAAGCACTTGCTGTGCCAGCCTCATGACCTGAGTTCAACACCCAGAATTCATGGTGGAAGGAGAGAGCAAACTCCTAAAAGCTGTCTTTGGACTACCATGTATATACTGTAGTACACATATATCTGCATCCACCTACACACAATACACACACAGGGGGGAGGGGGTACACTCAGAGACAGAAGGATTAATAAAATCTTAAACAACAAATGAAAAATCATAAAAATAGTAGAAAATCTTCATACAGCATATATATGAAATGGCTCCGATTCTGAACAAAGAACACACACACAAAGGTAACAACCCAATTGAAAGGGGTGAGACTTAAAAACTTCAAAATAAGCAAAACAATGGGCAATAAACACAAAAATGTACTCAACATTCTTAGCTGTGAAATAAACGCAAGCTGAAACAATAAAATCATTTTATCTCTACTGAAATCATTACTTGAAAAGACTGGCATTAGAAATGTTGGCAAAATATGGAACAAACTCATTGCTGGCTGAATGTACAATAGTAAAAGCACTCTGCAAAGCGTTGCCATACCTATAAAGTTAAGCACAATATACCCAGCAATTCTATTCCCAGTATTTATCAATGACAAGGAAATATGCTTTAAAAAGAGCTCGTGAAAGCCTGTGTCATACAGCTAGCACCTAGAAGCACACTACAGACATTTCTCAGAAATATACTTTAAAAACCAAAAGCTACCCAGCAATGAAAAGGAGTGAATTAAGAATATATGCAAGTCCCAAACATAAAAACCAATCACTGCTTTATGGTAGTGACAAGATATAAGATAGCTATACAAAAATCAACACACAGAGTTATATACACCAACAATAACTACTGAATCAAAAAAATAAATCCCATTTACAGTGGCAACTAACAAAATAAATATCTAGAAGCAAATACAACAAAGGAACAAAAATAAAAGCCATGAAAACATTACTGAGGAAAACAGGATCTACATGAATGGGAAACACAGCTCATGTTCACATAACAGGATTTTGTGTGACTAACATGGAAGTGTTTCCTGTTTGGCCAACATATTCTACACATTCGTACCAAAATCACAACTTGTATTTTTATCTTATGTATAAAAGTGTTTTTGCATCCCTGTACAGTTATATACACAAATTTGCATGAAGTGCCCAAGAAGGCCAGAGGAGAGCAACAGATCCCCTGGAACTGGAGTTACAAGCAGGTTTTAGGGTTTACAAGTTATAGGGGTTCACGAATCCCAGGCTGGCTCGGACTCTACGAGGTAGACCAGGATGACCTCAACTTCCTGAGCGCTGGGACTACAGACACACCACCATGTCCAGTTTATGTGATGCTAGGAACTGAACCCAGTGCCCTGTGCATGCTAAGTATTCTACCTAAGAGCCACATCCCCAAGCACAGCTAGTAGTACTGCAAATATTAATTAGGTGACCTAATTAATTAGCACACACACACACATGAGTAAACAATTTTTTTCTTTTAAGTTGGTATGATAATGCTCCTGAATATCACATCTTAATACACAGCTATATAATCAAGATAGTATGATACTGACATGAGAGTAGACATTCTCAAAAGAATGACAGGATAATTCAGGAAGAGAAGAAGCATCTTTTCAACAGGAGTGTTAGGACAAAGGAACATTGTCATACAAAAGAACAAGTGTGAATATCTCACAAGCACAGGCTAACTGAATCACAGATATAAAACCTAACCCCAAAAATTATCAGAAAAAAAAAACTAACACATGGCCTTGGCTGAGAAAATGGCTTCTTACTATGCCATCAAAACCACAAGTGACAAAGAACAAGGAAATCAGACATACTTGGAGAGAAAACTCAACCTGGGCGGAATATGCAGATTTTTCTTGGCCAAAACACTATTTATACAGCATGCACATTTTTCTTAATATTATAAAAGAGAGTAATTTAAAATATAAAGGAAGAAGTAAGCATAATGGTTTTGTGTACATATTGCATCATTTCACTGAACAAACCCTGCATTCTGATATCTGTGGGGAACCAACCTCCAAAACTTATATTCAAAAAGGTGAGTGGGAGCCTGGGACAGAGGTGGTGGGCAAGAGAGGTGGGCACTGATGGATATGAGGTTTGTTGTGTAGATGTGAGCATAACACACCACCAAACTGTAGACTTTAAACAAGCACACTTTGTTATATGTAAATCTGTCACAATCAAGTTATAAGACAAAATTGTACTGTACAAAGAAACTAGATGCAAAGGAGTATTCTATGAATCTATATGTGAGCTCTTCAAAATACAAAATGCATCTACAAAAGCAGAAACCCAGGAGCATTTGACTGGAAGGAGGGAGGGGAGGGGAGCAGAGAGCACTCTCAGGTGATATATAAAATGAGTATATATGTATATCTGTCAAAACTCACCAACCTCTATGCTGAAGATGTATATACTATACAGCATGCAAGTTATATTTCAACAAAAGTTGAACATTAAGAAAAACCCACAAGTGAGGTGAGGTGGTTTGAAAGAAAATGTCCCCCAAAGGGAATGTTACTATTAGGAGGTGTGGCTTTGTTGGGGTGGGTGTGGCCTTGTTGAAGGAAGTGTGTCACTGTAAAGGTGGGGCTTTGAGGTCTCAGATATGCTCAAGCCATACCCAGTGTCTCAGTTCACTTCCTGTTGCCTGCAAGTCAAGACACTCCACTCCTTCTCCAGCACCATGTCTGCCTGCATGCCACCATGCTCTCTTCCATGATGATAATGGACTCAAGCTCTGAAAATGTAAGCCAGCCCAGGGAAATGTTTTCCTTTACAGGAGTTGCTGTGGTCATGGTGTCCCTTCACAGCAACAGAAACCCTGACCAAGATGTGAGGTTTATAAACAGTGGCTTTCTTGGCTTATGAAGTATGTCAGTGTTTAAGGAAAGTGGCCATTGTGTACAGGTCTGAAAGCTTCCCCGTCCCCACACAATCACCTAGGCTCGCTGATTTGTTAGAACTTGAGTGTCCGAATACTGTCACACAGCTGTGACTTAGGACAGAGAAAGGACAGAGTAAAAGCATCAAAGATAAAAGGCACCACAACAATGGTAGGGGAAGAGAAAACAAAATCCGTTAGTAACTGGTATGTGTGGAAGTTTTGTAGGATCTCTTTGCAGTAGATTTAACTGTGTTAGAATAAAAAGGAAAGAAATAATTATAATAGTGAGGAATTTTTAACCCTAACAGAGAAAAAAATAAACAATAAATTATCTGGAGATAAATTCAATAAAAATCGTAAGTGCTTATCGTATAAATGCTATAAAAGTTATGGTGAGATATGAAATATTTGAAAAGAGCTTCATGCCATGTTACAGGAGAAGATGTCGGTCCGTTCCAGGTTTTAGTGAACTGTAGAAGATGCTGTCAACCCCACAGCCTCCTCCTCACTTCTCTTGGGAGAAGTCTTTTTCGCAGATGGACCGTCTCCAGGCACAAGAAGGACTGACTGCCACCTACAATTCCATCTCCCTGGAGACCATCACCATCGAAACAAGTCCTGTCTGTACCTCAGTGATAAGCACCCGACTCATCAACTCAATGAGATAAAATATTCAGAAAAATGCCTTATCCTCAAGGTACTGTTTTCTAAACCGGGTGGTAGGGGAGTGTTTCTGCTACCAAGTGCCCTCTTTCTTACACACTGCTTAGAGAAACTAGGGTAAAGACCAAAGCACAAGCAAGATGAGCTCAAGGAAACACTCTCAACAGTGTACATCGTGCCCCTGTCTCCAGAATTGTTCACAATACTATAAAGGCCTTTACTTTTTCTTCTCCCCCATACTCATTTGGGATAAAGCTAATAGGGTTTTGCCTCCTATGATCAAGTCTTAACTAATATATAATTAAAATAATAAACTTCTAAACAAAATAAAACATGGAAAAATAAGATATAAAACAAGATCAATGACCTTAAGTGGAACTATTGTGTCTATGAAGTTGAGATAATAACCTAATAAATATGATTAGTGAAGAATAAATTACTCAACAATTACAAGGACTATTAGTTCAGATTCCCTAAGTGCAACTTCCCCAAACAGCCCGAAATGAAAGGGGGGAGGGGAGACACATGAATACATACCTAGATTTTTTTCCAGCCATTGATGCCCTTCAATTAGTTGGTCAATTAAGGCAAAATAATGTGCCGTGGCTTCGTCAGGCATAACCCAGCCACCCGTCACAATCTCGAGCTGACCATTCTGTAGCAAGCTAGGAGAAAATAGATAGAGGTTAAGGTAACAACAGTGACAAAGTTCTAAGAAGAAACTGAAATACACCAAGATTTAAGATGAACCTTTACAAGTGGCCTGCACTTAAGTGGGGGTGGGTGGGGAGTGGGCATTTCTTTTGAAACAAGTCAATGAGTTTCAACTCCAGCCCCCAGATATGAAGTACCCATGGTAAAGGATTTCGGGTGACCCTTATTTTCCCAGGACAGGATTTCCACGGAGGTACGGTAGGAAGAAGACTTCTGGGGTCGGGAGCTCCAGGGTTTATTTTTGAACCTCACAGTCATTGAGCAGTATGTTCTACTCAGGCGATGAACCTGGTGTTTCCTGGACTGTCATTTCAAAGACAGTGTCTATTTCAATATGCCGGTATCAGAAAGTGTTATTTGCCTCTGCTCTGTCAAGTTAATTAAGCACACCACTCAGTAAATGCAATAATTAAGTACTGTGTTTCAGTTTTAGTAAAATGTGGGCGATATGGCTTCATTGGGACTGTTGAAAGCTATACCATTACTGTTATTTGTTTGCTGAGTATTCCTTTGCAATAATGCCAGGCAAGAGAATGGCTACTAATTGTTAGTTAGTAACATCTCTTTCTTTTTCTTTTGTATTTCCAATATAACCACCTGTCCATTTGAGAGGTGTGGAAGTTCACAGAGCCAGGAAGCTTTTATGATTATTCATCAAGACATGACGAAAAAACAAAAAAAAAAAAGCTAGAATTTCTAAAAACTTCATTTAAGAACACAATTAAGTCCAAGAGCGCTTGCTGTTCCCTCCCATCTTCTGGACAAGGGGCTTTTACTCAGTTAGTTATTTGTACTGACCCTTGTATCTAAGTCTGCCACACTCCAGAGGCTGTGTGGATCTGACCGCTGGACTAAAAGCCCGAGGTTGATAACCAGACTTGTAAGCACAGAGTGGAGTTTAGTCCCTGCCCATCAAATATGGACATGCATTCAATTTCATTGTTTCACTACCCTAACAAACACGTACTGTAGAAATTTTCCAATATAATTGCTTAATAACAAATGATTTGCTGGGCTTAACTAGACAGAAACTTCAAGTTAATAAGAACTAAAATGAAATGAAAGAGAAAAATTATTCCAAAGATGGAACCTTTTCTTTTCAATTTATATCAGCTTTATTTTGTTTGGGAAAAAAAATAGTCCTATCCTATGCTATAGGCTTGAATGGTCTCCAAGAACAGCCAACCAAGGAAAGCATTATGCAATATATTCAGTAGGGTGATTTCTCCAGCTGCACTTGTTAGTAACACATCCCTTCCTTGGGAAGCCTTGGCTGCTACTCTGAAGGTACTCTGAGTTCTTATCTGTACACAATGGGTACTATAAGGATGGCCTCTTTCTAACTAAAATGTTAGCAAGCAATTTCATATTGCTCCTCTTCATCCAACCTAGACGGTTCTAACCACCTAGGTGTCTCAACCCAAATATAACTTACCCAGAAGAGTCCAGGGGGCCCTGAGCAAGTTAGCACTCCCCCCTGCCTCCTCACTGTATGACAACATGGCTTTTATAACAAACCAAAAGTACCTGTTTATTCCTATCTGCCGTTTGCCCTCCCTCCCTCCCACCCACATAATGCAGGCAACAAGAGAACAGGGATCAGAAAGGCAGTTACACGCCCAACACTGAGAAGCCTGCTTTTGAGCAACAGCTCATGAGACTTTCCGTTTAACACCAGTAATTAACAAGTAGTTCAAATTAGGTCAGACTTGCATAGAAAATAAATCAATAAGGATAAAGTCGGCTAGAATGGTATTTCAATAATGCAGACAGTGGTAGAAAATATGGAAGAGGAGGAAATAAGGTTCCTAAGAACGTATCTGCGAGAACTCAGGCTATGATTGGGACAACAAGAAATGAGTACTGGTAACACCGCAAAGGTGACTCAGAGTTCCCCAGTCCAGGTGTTTAACAGAGTGATGTTAATAAACATCAGACCGAGGGGAGAGAAGTCGCTTTGTAGTATGAACGTAATTCAGTCTGGGCCAGGCCACAACAGCAGTGTTTCCAAAGGGGGTTGACGGCAATGGCCAGTTAGATCAGGGAAAGTCTCCTGAATAAAAATCAGTTTCCCAGACTGAAAGGAAAGGAAATCAGAATGGACAAGAAGTCTTTAAAAAGAAAATCGAACAGAGAGTCGAAGGTCAGGTAGGAAAATGAACAGAAATGGAATTGATAAGAAATGTTAAAGATAAATAAACCTATGAAAAACATCTAGAAAAGAGTCAAGCAGCAAAACCTGCCCTTATAGTTTGTAAAAAGTGCTAACGTCACTGTAACTATGACAGAACAGACACAAAGTGGGTCAGACGGTAAAACCGAGAAGCGAGTTGTTCAAATACTGGCATTAATACGGGTATCGGAGTGATTAGAAAAAAAGATCACATGAGAAAACTAAGATCATGGCATGGAAACCCAGGGGCTTCTTCTGAACACTGGGTCCATGCAGGCCTTTAAGAAAAACTGATAAGCAGACCAGAACAAGAGCGGGCCAGAGAAGAGCAGTTTTATTTATCTTAGCATCTTTTATCCAGACAAGACAAAACACTACCTAGAAGAAAACAGTGTGAGTCTTAACTATGCAGTCACAACCTACGTGCTGTGACAGGGGACAGGCTCAGTCAGGTCAGCAAACCCACCTAGTCTGTGGCAGCCTCTGTCTTCCTACTCTGGGAGCCTGGGGCCATCCACAAGAATAGGAAAAACCAGATTATCAGACCAAGCTTCTCCCGGTCAGGAAGGTTTGGTTTGACATAAATCCTTACCGAAGCAGACAAAAGAACCTGCCACGCAATCACTCATACATTCACCATGTCAACAAGAACAAGAGAAGTGCAGCCAAACGGTGGGTCTACTGCAGCACCACAGTTACAGTCCCTACTGCTTGCAGTCACGTGAAAGTTCATAAGACAGACTGTGACTGTACTTTCTAGACTTCAATATTCAAAAGAAAAACTATGGGAAACACCTATAGCTACAGAAATATTTACTTAAATATAATGTACTCAGTGTTCAATGGGACCAAATAAAGCATTATCTGGATAAGCAGAGGAAAACAATCAAGACAAGGCCACATAACGTCTATACTTAGTCTCTGCTAAAGGGCTCTCTGCTGTCTGTCAGACTTTCCAATGCACATGTCATAATCCTAACTTGTAAACATGAGATCTACATGCAAACATAAGCAGAGAATACACACCTAGCAAATCCGACAGCCCAGAAGCCAGCCCCTAACTTCGAAAATCACTACAGCTCACGCTTCACTTTTTACAGCGGCGGCTAGCTGCCTGATAGAACACTAACCACAGATCCAAGTCTCTCCTTCAGTGCTGGGCAATTTCATAGAAAACGCTGAGAGAAATTACTGATCAAAAATAAACCGAGTGTGTCTGTCACTGCTCATTTGGCCCAAGACACAGCTCTTAGACTTGAGAATTCACTGCAATGCTCGAGAAGCGGTAAATCATTTTTAGTGAGTGTCATGTCTTCCTCCATGTAGACTCATCAGACAGACATTTGCAATTTGGTCACACACAGAAGGAGACACTCAAAGAGCTTTTCTCCCTAATGGGGAAATTGTTACAGACAACTTAGTAGCAAACAATGCATCATTTAGCAAGCTTCAAAGAATCACAAATTAATTTCACATGAGAAAATGAGATGAATTTGTAATTATGTGTTGGGGGAAATATGAAATAATGTAAGATGACATCCTGGGTTTCATTCTTAAATACAAAATTAGTTAAATGGAAAAGTAAAAAAAAAAAAAAAAAAGATGGTGTCTCCTAAAGAATCAACTGATGCCCTGAAGACTTGTGCCAATCAGATCAACCGATGCACACTTCCTAGGTGTGTACTATCTAGTTGGGGAGCACAAGCAGGACTTTTTTAACCCCCTTATGATAACTCTGGATCCCTGGACTTCCTAATGCCCCGGACACCAGACATCAGAGACTGAGTATAAGAGAATAAGAAGACATGAGTCATTTCCATTATTTCTTCATTATTTCGTATCGACTCGTTCCTCCCCCAGCTTGTCATGTCTTAGCAGCCTAGAACATCTTCCCTGCTAACACTGGTCTACCTAGCTCTGAGGAATGAGTTCACTATTAGCCATCACATCGTACCCAAACTTCAACGAAGCTATCACCTTTCATAAGCTCAGCAACAGTCTTCCATAACATTTACAACTTAAACGAATTATACATCTGCATGTTTACTGCCTTTTTCCTCCAATAGAGCACAAGCTCCAGGCAAACGGGAATTCCATCTGTTGAACATTTAACACTTAGGGGGTTCCTACCAGTACAAAAATGTAAGAAAGGGGTACCAATAACACTCAAGGCAAACAAGGGACAAGCATCAGAGATGACAGAAATAACTGAGCTCTACAAAAGAGAAAGAAATGTAACCTCATCCAGAAGGAAACATAAGCTGAATGGAAAGCGGCCTGCCACATCTCCCCCATCAGGTTACACAGATCAGAAGGCTGCGCAACATTCTATGACGCCGCAGACACATGGACACAGGTATTCACACATGCTAACGCCAGGATTTGTCCAGCTGCAGACTGCAGATGTATCCAGAGGCTATCGAAAAAGTCAGCAAGAATTAACACTAAGACAAAAGATAGGCTCTGTCTTAGCAAGGAGCCGGAAGTTAACAACCGGGTCACAGTTGGCCGTGATTAATTCAGCAAGTTTCTCTCATAAGAGACTTTCTAAAAGTTCTTCAAGATATGCATTTCAAGGCTGGGCATGATGGCACACACCTTTATTTAATTCCAGCACTTGAGAGGCAGGAGGATCTCTGTGAGTTCAAGGCCAGCCTGGTCTACAGAGTGAGTTCCAGGACAGTCAGGACTACATAGGGAAACCCTGTCTCAAAAAAACCAAAAAAGATGTAGATTTCATTAATTCATCTTTTATTGCCAAGTAGTGTTCTATCTTTTTAATCCATTATCTTGTTGACGAATTTGAACTATCTCCAGTCTACTGTGGAAATGTAAGCACAAATCGTTTTGTGAGCATGATTTCATTCCTCTCAGGTCACTTTCTAGACCAGCACCTCACACGTATCATGCGTGTTCATTTGGAAAACTCTTGAGAAGTCACCCTCTTTAAGCTCCTCCCAGCAAGCCACTCGAGTGTCCCAGGTGCAGCACATTGTCCCTGACCTTTGCTGCCATTCACTTTTTACACCGTGACCGTCAGCCTCTGCAATATCCTCCCCACTGACCAACTTGCAGGTGTCTGAGACGCCATGTTCTTGCTAATCTTTGGCCTTCTCCTCAGAACCTGGAATTCCTTCCCTGTCCTCTGACACTCTCTTCTCGCTAGCCAGTTTTAGTCACTCTCCGGTTTCATCCTGAATACTACAAGCCTCCAAACTCCACTGAAAACAACAGTTTCTTACAGTGGTGTGTTTAACTGCGCCTTGCCTCTTCCCTGAGGGCTTACCTTGGATCTTAGCACAGTAAATATTTGTTGGATGAATAGCACAGTAAACAGGGGAAGGCTTCTGGGATGAGGTAATGTTTTACCTGAGTCATGGGAAAGATTAGATATGAAATTACCCAATGTATAAAACAACAATGTGTGTATGAGGCCATCAGTGGCTAGGGATGCCATGCTGGCCTGGAAATTACTGAGGCATGCCTAGGGGCAGAATTTAAGATGGGAGGCAATCAGGGACAAAGGCAGAAAGCTGAGCAAGAACACAATGGTTGCACTTTTGAACTTGTGTGTCACTGAACACCTTAGAGCACAGAGGTAACGTGGCAAGAAAACTGTTGGTGACATAGAAGGCACTCGAAGTAGCAGGATGCTGACTAGGTAGAACTGACAAGGATTTGGACCTAATTGGCCACAGTCTGAAAGCAGGTTGAAAAACAAGGAGCCACAGAGGTCAAGAGCACTGAGTTCAAGGGCAGCAGCGCCACCCTGAGCCTTTCTCCATTCCTAGTAGGAGGATAACAGAGAGCCCCACCAAGGAAAGTCAGAGAGCTCTGAGGATTTAACATGCCTGGCACACAGCACACTCAACGGGTCTAGGATTCTTCTACCAGATCATTACTGGGCTTTGGACCCAGAAGTACTTAAGATGCTAGGCAACAGGACCCTGGAGGCAGAGGTGGACAGATCTCTAAGAGCTCAAGGCCAGCCTGACCTCAGTGGACGACCAGGGTTACACAGGGAGACCCAGTCTCAAAACAAAACAAACACGCACACAAAAACAACAACAACAAACACAGCCATCATGAATAAAGAGAAGTGATAAAGGTGAGGTACAGTGAGGACCTGAGCGGAGGAAGAACCCAGGAAACCAGCTGCTTCCTGTCAGCAGTGCTCTGGTCTCTGATGAAACGCCGCAGGCTCTACGAACAATTCAAATCTGCAGCTGACTCTAGACTTCACAAGACACACAGACTTCACACTGCTCTGGAGATTTTAAAGCAGCCTTTGGTTAGACACCATAAAACCCGACCTCTATAAACGTGTAATAAATGAGTCGGAGTAAGAGCATTAATGGCCCATTCTTCTGGGAAAACCCAAAGTGTGCATCTGCTAAAATCTTAGTATTTAAGCAAGTAGCGGCAAATATTTCTGCGCTCAATGAAATGTTCACTTAAGTACAAGGCTGGATAAATGTAGCAAGAGGCCTAAAATATTAGATGGATAGATATGCCTCCTTGAAAAAAAAAATAACAATAAACCTACAAATATGGCAAATTACAACGTCTACACTGAACAGTGGGCAGCAGACATGAAATACAATTTCACACCAACCAAAACAAACCCACAGTGAGGCTGGTCATGAGTAAACACACAATGTTCCTGGTTCCAGGCACCCAGTGGGTTTCTGCACTAAACACTGCCCATGACAGCAGGAGCAGATGCAGCCCAAAGGCCATTCCACTGTCTCCGGGCCCAGGCAGGAAGTTCAAGAGAACCAAACATCATCCAGCTGGTCTGCATTTCAATGGGTGCAGACAGCATACGGCCCAGAATATCCCAATGTGAAGCCAGAAAGGTAAACAAAACAAGCACAGGCAGAAAACACGCTGATGACTTAATGGACGGAAGTTTCTTCTAAATCCTCCCAGACATATGTTCCAAGGGGGCACTGCGACCGTAATGGATTAGATTATTCTGAGTTATAAAAAGCAATAAAAAGCTCAATGTTATTTGCATGGATCTCTTCTTAGTTAACTTGATTCTCATCTTTAAAGGTTTATGAAGCTATGGGGAAAGAAGGCAACAAATCATTGATAGAGTTGTTCCCAGGACCCCCCCTGCTAAATCCCTCCCCCCCCCCCGCATTAGCTGCTTTTCTTCTGGGGACAAGGAAGGCTTCAAGGGACTCTGTTAGCATCCAGAGGCCTGTGAGGCAGCAGCTTTCTACATTTATCTTCATAAGGGGGGGGGGCACTGTTTAAACATTTTAGCAGGCATCAAAAAAATCTTATCAGTCACCTATTTAGCACTAGTTAAGAATTTTAAATAATGAAAACAAAAATCTAAAGATGTGTTAAGTTTGCTACAAAAGGCACAGATGTGGCCTATGTTTACACAACAAGCACTATGGGCACTCTGTTCAAGTAAGAAAATAAATGCAACTGCTCTAGATTAGCATTTCTCAATCCGTGGGTCCTAAAACCATCAGATAACACAGGTATTTACACTATAATTCATAATAGTAGCAAAATGACAGTTATGAGGTAGCAATGAAAGTAATCTCGCGGTTGGGGTCACGACAACACAAGGAACTGTATTACTGGGTCACAGCATCAGGAAGGTTGGGAACCACGGCTCTAGATCCATAGTCAGATGGCATAACGGAACACAAGTGAGTAGTCATAGCCAGAAGAGAATTTCAACAAACTTAAGGAAAACCGAAAGTCAGTTTTCTGAAACAGCTGTAATTAATACACACACACACACACACACACACACACACACACACACACACCACACTGCCTAGCAAAATGGCATCACTACTCATCAAATCCTTTACTTCTCAATGCCAAAGAAGCAGCTTCCACAAGATACACCGAAGCTTGCACAAGATGAAGAGACTGAGAGCTGGGTTCTAATCTGAATCCTACCCCAACTACCATCCTCTGTCTTAAACACTGAATTGAATCATATGAAACTGTCAGTTTTGCACAAATCAAAAATAGTAACAGTTTTCAATAGTTCAGCCTAAATTAAGTGAACAACAAGCAGAGGAAAAATAAAAGAGACAAAAACACACAGGGAAGAATCGAGAAGGGACCATGCAAATGCCACGAAGTTGGCGGCATTTCTCATAGCGTACGGAAGTAACACAGATTCTACTCTGAACCCACTGCTGATTGTACGGAAAACTGGACAGAGTCCTCTGCGTCAATGAGGATTCTCGGAGGCTCTGGTGTAGCCCCTATTTTGTGGACTGTAGCTCCTATTTTGTGGACTGTAGCTCCTATTTTGTGGACTATAGCTCCAATTTTGTGGACTGCAAGAAAGCTAACAGTCAGGACCTTTCTCCCCTTGCATGCTGTTACCAGGTACAACCCCAAAAACCTACTACCTTGGTTTCTCTGTATTTCAAAAACAATTAGAAAAAGGGTAATTAGTGAAGGAAAATAGATTTCTCTAGAGGATGTCCAGAACTAGAGAGAGAAAGCCTTCCTGCTGTTAGAGCCAAAGTTCTATAGAATAGATAAAACAAAGGCCCCCTGAACAGTGTGTGCTGATTTCCTTGTGGGAAGCTGTCAGATCTGTACAGTACAAAGTCTCTCCCTGAGACTAGCTCCTCCTCAGCCCAAGAGCCTCCGCCTTCCTTCCACCAGCTGAGGAAATCGACATTCCTAGAGGTCCCGGCTTCACAGCGTGCAGCACCTGAACCCCATGTGCACATTGCCAAACGCAGCAGACAGCAAGCACAGTCCTAAAGAACCTAGATTCCGTCTGACTCACCGAGGACACACAGCCTACCTACATCTCCCACCGAGCCTCCAGGTGACACCCAAACACAGAAATGACAGATACAGAAAGTCAGGCCAGGCTCGGGACTCAGCAGCTTCACCGAAGAAAAGAGAAAAGTGGCACAGAGAAGCATTTCCTCCGCAGGTCATCTCACCTGTCCAGCTCCCCAACTGCCATGGCCTCTGACTCACTGCTAGAATCCTGACTCAAAAACTGCAAAGGAGGGATGCCATCAAGCTTTCTCAGAAGAGAAATGTCTTGGGAGAACATTCCTGGGCACAAACCATCAAGGGCAAAGCTAAACTTCCAGGTTCAATGACGGCTGAGCTGGGGGAGGATGAGGTCAGGGCGGTCCACAGGACCAAACAGGGCAGTACAGACTTGACTTGTCTGCTCCCTTCCATTTCTCAACCTTCATCTGCCTCAGGAGTCAAAGTCCTGAAAACTAATACATTAACAGTCCAGATCTTACCTGACCTGTCTGGCGAAGGGCAGCATGGTGGAGAATTGGACTTCTCTGCCTGAGAGACCATTTCCCAAAACAAACAGCTGAAGTCATGTGATAAATACAGAAAAAAAAAACAAAAACAAAAAACTGGCACCATTTGAACAGAGAAGCAAGAGCTGTTAAGCACTTTAGACTGAATTTTGCCAACAAATTCAAGCTATGGATAAACCTGTTTACACTCAAGAATGAACATAAATGCATAATTAAAGTTAAGGCAAAGCATTTGAAGTAAGGAAGAGAAAGACTCAGTAAAGAACTGGGGGTGGGGAGGAGACCCTTGAGAAAGAGCACACAAATGCTGGAAATGAACACTGAGACGAATATAGAAAATAAGCTAAACTCAGGGAGTCAAGCAGTGAGGTTCTGAGACAAATGGGGCAACAGCAGTATTCACCTAAGGACTGCAGCACACCCATGCTGAGGACTGCAGCACATGCATGCTGAGGATTGCAGCTTATACATGCTGAGGACTACAGCACACATGCTGAAGACTGCAGCACACATGCTG
>NC_022030.1:24957635-24990101 GCF_000317375.1 Microtus ochrogaster
TGCAGCACACATGCTGAGGACTGCAGCACACACACGCTGAGGATTGCAGCACACACACATGCTGAGGACTGCAGCACACACACACTGAGGACTGCTACACACATGCTGAGAACTGCAGCACACACATGTTGAAGAAATCGAGCTACCAATGGAAAACAATGAAAAGGTCCATGCACCTGGATTGGTAACTTGATGAGAACTTAGAGTTTCATGTTTTAAATACTAAAGAGCATCTGGCCACAGAAAATCCTCAATGAAGCATTATATAAGCCAGCTTTTTAAATACAGAACAGAAAAATAAATTTATAATTAACTTCCTATTAAAATATGAATATATTCAAAGACAGCTTCAAAACTAAAAATTCTATAAAGTGGCCAAGAAAAATAGTCCAAATAGAAAATAAAAGTTTCAAAAATAAGAACCATGAATATTTATTGTGAATTTTTTAGGTCTATGTCAGGCTAGGGATATATATAGGTGTGTAGCAAAGGACTTGTCCCATATGTAAGAAGCCCTGGGTTCAATTCTCAGCACTTCAAAAATAATAAAAGAAATGTTAATCATCATATTTATAATAATTCAATCCTCATAAAAACCCAACAGGCTTGACCCCAATGTTAAATGCATTTGACAAATACACCACAACACAGAAAAATTAAGTGACGTGCCCAAAAGTAACTAAGATTGTCAGGATTTGAACCCAGGCAGCCTTTCCACACTTACCATTCCAAACTGGCTGCCCTTCCAGTCAGAAGGAACAACAAAAGGGTAGTGACATGCATACTAGTCATTCAAAGGAAAAACCAGCTCTTCAATGCTGAACCAGACAATTGATTCTTGAAGAATCAATATACCCAGGAAGCGCCCAGAGCTTTTCAATTCCTGCCCTATACCTGACTTTCAGGACTGCCTGGTGGGTGGGTGGGTGGGTGGATGGATGGATGGATGGATAGATGGATGGATGGATGGATGGATGGATGGATAGATGAATGGATGGATAGATGGATAGATAAATGGATGGATGGATAGATGGATGGATGGATGGATGGATGGATGGATGGATGGATGGATGAAGGAGTGAGCAAAAGGATCAAAGGGAAAAAGGGAGACAAGGGAAGCTGGCAAGAAAACAGTACCAAATAAATCCTGTCAGTTCTGCTATGAATACTTGCTTTCGAAATGACAATCTAGGCCGGAGAGATAGTTCAGTGGGTAGAATGCTTACTGTCAAGACTGGTGGCCTAAGTTACATCTCTAGGAACCATGATGGAGAGAAGTAATTCCCATGGTTTGTCCTCTGACCTCTGCATGCCCACATGCGCACACAACACATAAAACCAAAAAACAAGCAAATCAATGGAGGAAAAACTGAAATTTGTTCTAAAGTGATGATTGATCCAATCAGTGAAAAAACTTGCAATGCCTTTGTACGATTTATTCCCTGTGAAGCAGTAGATGAAGGCGGATGACTGTGCCTAGCTGAACCCAGGCCTGCAGGGTTACACACGTGGGTATCAACCAGCTCCCTCGGCTCATCATGATGCAAGTCATGCACACACCCTCTGTGCAACATTACAATGGATCTCAGAGTACACATTCGCCACAATTTCACAATAACATCACTCTGTCCTCCTCAGGCAGGACACCCACATCCACGAGCACACTCCAGATCTGATACAAAATAAGTTGACATGTTTTTCATAACAGGTATGCAACTCTTAACTAATTGATCTACATAGTCAAACTGAACTGGAACCTTTATTGGCCGTCCCTTTCTGGGTTCTTTCGTGTGGGTTATTAAGGAAATTATTGAATGTTCAGCCATCTCGCCCTTACGTATTTTTTCCACAACCCCTGTCCTTGCATTATGCAATTTTGCATAATTTAGGAATGGTTATGTGGCCCAGCAGAAGACCTGATTGTACCCAGGTGAGAACAATAATTATAAAACACATACTCATCAAAATGCAGCTTAACACACTCCCCTCTTCAGGTACCAATATAAGGCTCAACGCTGGTCATATACTGAGGTGGCACAAAAGAATGAAGCTAGTAGAGTCCACACTCTCAGACCACTAGAGATTCAAGCTGACTAGAAACAAATGTAACTTGGAAAAATAGCACTTCAAGTTGTGAAGTACTCTCTAGCATTCAAGTCAGAAAAAAAAAAAAGCCACAACTACAGCTGCTGAGTAGCTAGGAATAATAGAATGAGAAAATGGGGGGGGGGGACAACATTAGTTAGTTAAAGTAGTGCTAAAGGGAGCCTGTCTGTTTAGCACTAGTGTAAGCAGGGAGAAAGAATCATGAAAGAGAAAAAGAAGAAAAGAAAGAGGGTAATACCCAGCAAACTACAAATTCATTCTGGGCGTTATGGGAACCGGCAAAACTGGCAAAAGAAAAAGAATGAAAAGTTTTCACCGGTCTAATTTTAAAATCAGATAATCAATTCTGAAAACAAAAAAAAAATAACTATAAATGGGATAAACTCATCAAATTTAAGCAATTTCAATAAAATTTCTTACACTTTAGAAAATATGTATCAGTTAGCAAGATGTAAACAAACACCTTCTTAAATCTTAGTTCTTAAGAATTAAGAATTCATAGGGCCTTCACCAGTTCTATGTAACTTTCTAAGAGTCCAGATTTTTAAGAGGTACCAAAGGGTAGCTAGATCTAATCTATGGATTCGGTATGCTGTTTGGTGTTCTCTCTCTCCTCCCTCCTTCCCTCTCCATGTTTGCATGACTCTGTCTGTTCTCCCCTCTGCCCCACGTGTGAAGGAGCGAGAACACGATGTTAATCTAAAGCATTGCTAATATTTCCACTTAGAAAGTCAAGATACATTATATAACACTTTGGAATTGCAGATTGCAGATTCTCTTGTGTTAACTGGATCCTGTCGACCCTGTTGCTATGGCAGCACTCGCCTATGGAGGAAGAGTGGCTTCTCCTATGACCACGGTAGCTCTCCGGTCTATTTATTCCCCTGTCCTCGAAACCTGTGTCTCTCTCCTAACCAACCATGTGAGCCTGTTACCAGTGAGAAAAAAAAATACTCTCCAATGAATATGATAGTCATCAATTTTCCTCAAATCATCCTCAAATGTTCGTGTCAATCTATTAAAATCTAAAGATACTTTCTGATGAGGTAGGAAGAAACTTAAATTAATTCTAAAACCCTTTGGGAAAATTAAACTGTTACTCATTAAAAGGCTTTTGAATACAAAAAGACAAGATTTAAACTGCCAGTTTTTAAAACACTATAAAATTCCAATAATTTTAGACAAAAGTCATCAGAATCCATCAAACAGATCAGAAAGCCCAAGCCTGTGAATATTTTAGTACACTAAAGATGACGCTTTCTATCAGTAGAAAAAGATGGACACATTACAACTCAGAGAAGTGAGCTGGAGAGATGGGCTCAGTGGTTAAGAGCACCGACTGCTCTTCCAAGGACCCAGATTCAATGTCGAGCACCTACATGGCAGCTCACAGAACTGTCTGTAACTCCAACACCCTCGCATGACGGATATACATGCAGGCAAAACACCAGTGCACATAAAATAATAATAATAATAATAATAAATAAAAAGTTTTAGAAAAACACCCTCAAAGAAGTGGCATGTGTACAAAGGACTCAGCAGGTGGACAGCCTGGGCAGGACCACCAGTCCTGTCACCTACAGCTCAGTGACCCCTCAGTGAGCCAGTGCCCTGGACTGTACAGCAAGAGTCTACTTCACAGAGCCGCAGAGAGGAGTATCTGTCATGACTGGCAATACTCACAACAGTGACTACTTTATCAAGAGCTCTACAGGGACAGTGAGCAGTAATCCCAGACAATGCCTAACTATTCAGAACAAATGCACTTGGATCAGAGAGCCTCCCCAAAGACCAACTTTTAAATCATTAAGTAAGGGTTTTGGAACTGAGGATTAAAAAAATATATTAACATGGGGGATAAAAAATGAACTATTTACCTTAACTGTGGGTTGAGGAAGACCTAACTCTCGCAGCAGACAAAACAGCAAAAGAAAAAAGATTAACAATTTGACTTCATAAAAAATTGATCTGTCTATCATGAACTAATTAGAAATAAAATCTTCAAACAGGTATATCCCTACAAATTAGTAAAAAAGAGTACGAGCCAAGCTCCCAAAACAAAACCCAGAAACCAACTACCTTTGTTCATATGAGAAAATTCTTGGCAAAAACTAAAAGCAAATTATTTTTCAGATAGGTTAGCTATAGTTTTCAAAAATTACACAGTGAAAAGAAGCAGATACTGGCACATCTGTATTTAGAAAACTGGGCAATGGCCGTTCTGAAAGGTCCTTACAATAACAACTCCTTTGACCTAGCAAGCCCATTTCTAGGACAGCGGATGAACATACAGATTTCAGTGGAAAGACCGAGCATTCCTTTCTCAGGGATAGACTAAAATCAATACAAACAAGATGGGGATCATACTCAAGTTCAACCTCAAAGCTAAAAGTGCACCAAAAAAAAAAAAAAAAAAAATGCTAAATGTTCACCTTCTAAATATTCTACATTTGTTATGGATCTTTAATATTACTAAATTTAAAAAAAATTGAGACAAACCTTTTAACAGCTTCCTTCTTCGGAATATCTATCATATCCCACCACTTTGAAAGGTAAGAGATCTCAGCCCATATAAACTTCCTGCTTGAGTCTTCTTTCAGCTTTAGGACCATGTTATTAAAAATATACTGAGTCTTGTCTCTAAAGTAGTCATTGAAAGTCTTCAACCAACCTAAATCAAGACACAAATACACCACAAAGGTCCAGTTGATATGGCTGATTGCAACTTAATCCCATTCCACCGAATTACTATTGGATACCCTTAGCTCTTTTGTTCAAGTAAAACCCACACCTTAAAAGCGGACTTAAAAGTGTGCTTAATTAATGAAATTCTCTTTTAGTTGACAGGGAAATAAAAACCTACTGCCATTGAAATGATGAAATATTCAGACATTCACAAAAATTCAGACATAAAGGAAAATAATGAACTAAGCCTTTTTTTAAAAAAAAAAAAGTCATTTTTATTTAACAATAAATTCAATTACTTAGTGTTTGGCTCGGACTTTTTTATCCTAGATTTAAAAATCTAAATAGTACTAACAAGTGTTCTCATAATTTGGGATTAGAATTGCACCCTTTCATCATACCTCAGAAAGCTCCACCCACCCAATAAGTGAAAACTAAAACAAAGCAAGGCAAATTCAAACGAGGCCCTGACATTCCCAGCAAAGCATACAGTGATTACAGAGCTGATAAGAATACTGAACACAGCATTCTGCCCAAACACAGGCATTTGTTCCCATCATGCAACTGTCTAGGAGCGCAAAGTCACTAAATAAAGGGCAAATGTGAACATGTTAATGTTTTCCCCCAGAAGAGAACTTGGTTCCCTAATTTATCCTACTACTCCCCAAACAACTTGGAAACTATTTCCCCAAATCATTAGACTTGACATAACAGGAAACATTAACAAGACTCGCAAGTCAAGCACAGGTCTACCAGATGGATGACTAAAATGTCCAAGGCTACGTCCACGTGGCCACCAATTACACAGACTGGTGACAGACAGAGTGGACCCTGTGGAGGATGATATGTTCCCATGTCTACAATCTTAAAGGGAGGAGAGCTGCTACTTCTAAGCTGGACTACTGTCTAACTGCTACCAAAATCCATACATTCAAGAGACGTGAAGGGGAGTGAGTCCAAACAGTACTTCTGTTTGTCTATGGTTAACTTAACACTCAGCCGATATTGCACTTGCTAGGGAAAAAAGAAAAGAGAAAGCCCTTGATGGGGAAGAGCATATGATCCGCTTGTTTTAACAGGGTATTCTGAAACAGATGTGTCTGAAAAGGGTACTACAGCTGTGAGAATCTCTCCCAGTTGTTGGGCACCTGCGATATTCGGGTGCGTCACGAGGAGCCGAACAGGAATACAATGTCAAGTTTTCTTCCTAAGACTTTCTCAACCTAGGGGACATTTGAGCTGGTTTGTCATCAAAGAATGCTTTCTGGATGAAATAACTTTCCCATGTTAGCCTAAAAAGCCTTTGCCTTCAGCAAAACCCCAACATCTCTTGTTCAAGAGTGGTGCACAAGGAGTCCCACCATGTTTTACCAGGGCACTAACCAAGCCTGGCACAGGGCCAGGACCAATACCTGGATTCCCAGAGAGGAGCAAAGAAATAACAGTCTACTCCTAAAGGAGGGTGTCCATCCCAACACTCTTGAGTTTGAAGATGTGAGTACTCAAGACTGAGCTTGGAAGATGTAACACAGAACCTGCAGAATAATAGAGTACTTGGTAGTTTTTTGTTTTTCTATCAACAGCCTGGCCTTGGCCATTTGTACAAACAAATGAAGGAAAGGCAAAATTTAAAAAGGCATTATTTCTCTGACAGACGAAGTCATAACTCCTCCTGTCTCAGAATGTGACTGTATTGGAGATAAGGTCTTTAAATGGTTAATTCATGGAAAATAAAGTAAGGAAGAGGGTTCTTAATCTGAAATAATATTAGGACCCAGGCAGATACAGAGAAACCTGGCCAGGAAGATGAGGAAGAAGGTCATTAAAGCCAGAAGCCAAGGAGAGAGGTCAAAAACCTTCCAGTCTCTAGCCTGGTTCTTGGAAGCCACTCAGTCATAGAAACTGTAGTGCTCTGTCATAGAGACTGGGAGGCACACACAGCCTGAGAGCTAAAGCTACTGCTTTGCAAAAACTAAAGATCACAATGCTGATTTATCAACTCGTATCACAATGCTTGATTTAACATTCTCTATCTACCTACACAGCACAAGATTAACCTGAATTCACAGATGTCAAAGCAAATGGACTTCTGTGTCATGATCATATATGTGCAGAAAGAACAAGGAGCACTAAAACTCCCTGAAGGGCTCACTTAGAATTATCGCCTTTCAAATGTCACATGTCCCTCTTGCCTGAATTTTAGCAAAGTTCAATTACTTGTATATGAACAAAACTGAGGCACTCTGGACAGCGTAAAACCTCCAACATTAATTAAAAACAAAAACAAACCCCATAAACTAGCATAAAAGGCAAACTAAGACGGCCTACTATTTTCTCATCAATAGTACAACTACGCATTTCCAACAGCTGGAACTTGCTACTAACAGAGATCCCTGAATTCCAAAAACAGTTTATCACAAGAATTTTCAAAGAAAAACTACGGTGACTGATTCAACCACTCTGCCTTCAACACTTCATTCGCCCTTCAACAATCAGGTAAAAAATATGTCAAAGATATTTACGTGAGGCAAAATACAACTCAGAGATGTCAACATAAAAGCCTTCCATAAAACTTGTCTATAATTGATACTAATACTGCTACAATATAGCATAATTAATGAATAAAGAACAGGGAGAGTTTCTTGCAGCTTTCAATATTGAGCAATATAACAGTAAATTAGCTTTTATTGCTCTTATACAATAGACTAATCAAGTATTCCCTTTTACTCTGAATTGGGTCTTTCTTCCTCTAAATTACTGCAAAAACTACAATTGCATATTAACGGGAGACCAATCAGAAAGATAATGTTTTATGCAAAGCTTCATGGGATGAATATTTTGTGATGTGGAATTATATTCCTACCTCTAGATTTAATAATCTGAGGACACCGAGTTTCAGGTTCATTTACGTAAGCGCCCAATTCACAGCCTTCCTCTTAGCGTTTAATACACAAGAAACTGAACCAGGACTAGAGCCATGTTAAGAATACATTTCCTTTTATCCATTTTCACTCCAACAGTGTTGTTGCCCATATAAGAACTAACAGTTACTAGCTAGAAAGAAACTAAAATGAGTGAAAAATTAGTTAAACGAAGAAGGTATAAATCCCAATTCAATGCCACTGTTTTAAGTTTACAATTAAAAAAAAAAAAAAAAAACTAGCAACGTTAAAAGCCCAGCTGTCTATTTTATGTGCACTGAAGCAGCCTGGCGTCTCTTAGTCACTGGCAAGCCGTGTTTCGTGTTTTGAACTCTGGATCATGATTTGGAAGCCTGGAGAAGAATCCTCTCAAAGGACACTTCCTTTCACACACAGTACTACCCTCCCACCCCGCCCCATCCTACACCCCACCCCCACCCCAAACCCGGGTAAAAGCCACCTGGCCAGGGAACGGGGCTCCAGAAATATTTTCTCATTATACCACTGGCCATACCTCTTTCTACTCCAGTGCCCCAGAGCAAAGAATTTGCCCACACGGAGTGTGCCCTGCCCACTAAGTGAGAGTCCAACAGCCCCAGGGTGCTAAGTCCCTACCTTCCCCTCAGCCCTACAGTAGGACCTCCAGCCTGAGAGTATCCAAGAGGCCTATGATCTGCAGCGTGTAGATAACAATATACTATCTGCAAGTACAGCTCCTATTGGATGGGGACACACCCACATCTGGGAGGAAAGAGAGTTTGGCTACCCCACAGGTTGTCCCTTCCCGAATATGCCATGGCCAAATAAGCCACGCCATTTCTGTGAGAAACTGCGGCCTGGGAAGCCTATTCAATCTCCCTGAGTCCTGAGTTACTTCTGTTTCTTTAGGTAAGCAGAAGGCCCACCTCACCTCCTCAATTCCCACCTCATCTCTTCATCTCTCTACAATCAATTTCTTTTATTTATAACTTTTAAATATTTAGAAACAAAGAATGTGGCCTTCCTGTATTCTGGCCCTAGTTCCTGAAAAATTTAAAAACAGGGTTGGGTATATACCACAACCAGAAATTCAAACCAAGCAATTCTCATAAATCGAAGAGTTCAGGGAGTATGTTGCTTGACACAGGAACACAGAGACAAAAGCACATGGACTTCATATGAACATCTATTCAACTAGAATGAAACCAAACGACTTACTACAGTCAACATTAATATGTTCTGCTACCCTCACGATCACTGCCCAGTAGCTCCAAGCTGCTCCATTAGTAAGAGTCTAAGAGTTGCTAGCAGGCCAGGCGTAGTGGTGCACACCTTTAATCCCAGCACTTTGAAGGTAGAGGGCAGGATGATCACTGTAACTTCCAGGTCATCCTGGTCTACATAGTAAGTTCCAGAACAGCCAGGGCTACACATCTTGTCTTTAAGGGGGCAGGGGGAAGCCTCTATAAGGAGCATACATCCCCCAAAAAGGGAGCCTTTCTCAATACCATTGCTGCATTTGTGAGGTTCACAGCTGCTGTAATCACTTTTTAAAATAACATTAATTCCACTCAAAACTTAAGTAAGCACTAACTTTTGGGAATTTGTTGATTTTGAGTTGAATAATTATAGTGAGGTAAGTGACATACTGGTAATCATGTAAAAACCCAGCAACTCAAACTTTGAATTACCTCCATTGCACTGTTAACAGTATCCTCAAATTTAAAAGTAATACAAAGGAAGTTTACAGCTTAAAAGAAACCTTCTTTATCTCAGTAATAAAGTTATTCTCTATCAACAAAAGATCAACAAGTTTCTCCCATCACTTGCTAATTCTTCAATATCAAACTGCAACATACAACCTTACACCTGAGGGACAGCATATAATCTTAATTGTTATTACCATTATTTGATTACACCACTGATTAATTTTAATTCCAATGTTTCTATTATAAATTAGGTTCCTCTGTCCCCCTAATAAACTGGAAGAGCTTTAATTAACATTTCAGTTTACTCAACCAAACACGTATTGGGGAACTAATAGGGGCTAAGTAAGTCATAAGGTAAAGCTAAATGAAAACAGATTCCACAGAGAATACCAGAACAACATGCTGAGGGAACAGAGAGAGAGTGGAGCCCTAGCAGGACAATAGAAGTCTTAGCATATGCAGTGTCGGACAGAGGCAAGAGCATATGGACAAACAATAAGCCACTAAGAGAGATGGGGAGCAGCCAGATAGGCATCAGTTCATTGCAGACACGTGACTAGACCATGGAAAGCAATTTAGTAACAACAGCAGTGAGGTACTAAACATGTTCTAAACATTGAGTTAAGGCTTTCTATCATTACTCACACATGTCTACACTAAAAACGTTAGTTAGGCACAAACTAAAATGTAAAGTTGAAACATGATGGAGGAAGGTCATTGGCTAATAAAGAAACTGCCCATTTTGATAGGCGATCCCTTAGGTGGGATCAGAACAGAATGCTGGGAGAAAGAAGCTGACTCAGTGAGTTGCCACGATTCTCCTACTCCAGACAGATGCAGGTTAAGATCTTCCCTGGTAAGCCACCTAGTGGGCTACACAGATTATTAGAAATGGGTTAGATCAATATATAAGAGCTAGCCAATAAGAGGCTGGAACTAATGGGCCAGGCAGTGTTTAAAAGAATACAGTTTCCATGTAATTATTTTGGGTATAAAGCTAGCCAGGTGATGGGAAGCAGCCCGCCGCTCGTATCACTATAGAAACAGAAGAACAGGAAGCAAGGTACTTGTAGTTCTGCTTAAAATGGCTACAGAGTGGAGTAGAAACGGGGCAAAGGACTCAAGAGGGCATCCAGGTGAAGTCAAGAGAACTTCGTGGCTGAAGAAAAGTTTCCAGGGAGTGCGGAGTGTCAAAAATGAGATTGAGGCTCCTCCAAAGACTCTGCGAACCTACAAACCTGCTGATTCCTCTAAAACTGTAGACGCTTTGAACTCAGGTTTCCGAAGGAAGATAACCTTTCGTTCCCGTGGCTCAGCACCATCTAATAGTTTTCCAGGCCTATCAGCTTCACTCCCGTAACACTGTTTGAGATATGGCGCTTTTTAATGCATCTGAGAGGCCTGTGTTGGAAACTTCACCCCACACCACAGAAGCGATCTGCATTACCCCTTAGAATGCTGAGGGTGGGCTCATCTTCCAGCTGTGTAATTCCTGAGACCCTCACCCATACTGCTTGCCTAAGTGCCCATTAAGAGACCTGCATACCTTGATATCTGATACTAAAAACTATGAGGTCAGGCTTCCAAAGAAGTTATCCATCTATGCTAAGCGTATCCCTCTTCTCTGCTAAGGGTACTCTGTGAACATCTACTGGCAACTCCCCACACAGAGAGTAGCTGCTTAAAATTTGGGGGAGGGGGTTATATTAAAGACATTGATGGGCAATTCTTACAGTACACACGTGGGTTATTCAGACTTAGGGTCACACAAGTTATGCAAAGTAAAACAGTTTCTGGAAATCACTTTAAAAGCTGGAAAACACTGCTTCTAACTCACGCCTAATCATAGAGGAAAACATAGCAATAAAAAAAGCCCTGTATTTCAAAGCACAGACATCCATTTCAACAGGAATAAATCAAAAGGAAAAAAGACTAGGAAATAGCATAATGATGTGTCCACTTTTGCATGAAGTTAGTAAGATCATTTTTGTGTTTGCAATTACTAGCATAGATGATGCTAGCTAGCTATGACAGTGCTTAATTCCCTCATAGATGCTCTGCCTGTGGCTTCAGTAATGTACCAAGGAAAGGTACTTTTATATTGAAGACCCATTCTCAAGCCATGGTTCAGAAGCCAATGTCACATGTGCTAAGACCACTCTGCGACGGGCAGATCTCTTATTATCTCTCCTGACTTTTCTTCTGCGAAGTGAGGATAATGTTATAGAATTATCTTAGTGCTTCTGAGTGGAGTAATAGTTTTAACACTCGTAAAATGCCCAGAATGACGGGAAATCTCTGGAACATGGACCTAAGGGTTAGTACTAGCTTTTGTTACTAGGACATTGGTGAGTTCTCACACATTCCAGCTAAGAAAATAGATAGAGGCTGAAATCAGAGTCAGATGTACAATGGTCACCCACATCCCTCAAGAGCAACTGACATGTGTATGCCTCAAGAAAGAAGTCTACCGATGGCCCAAATCACCAGATCTTTCTTCCTCTAAAAACGAATCTCAATACTCACATTTTGAATCCCTCTTACACACAGAATTCCACAAAGCTGTTATTTAATTCTCAAATGCTATCATTCAGATAAGGAGCAAGATGCCAAGTTAAATCTGAATTTTAAATAAATAGCAAGTAAACATTTAATATAAATATGACTGATTTAAAATTTGGAATACATATACTTGTAGAAAAAAAAAAAACCCTATCCATTGTTTACTAGAAATTCAAGTTTGGCTAAGTGTCCTGAATTTTTATTTGCTAACTTCATTAACAACTCAGACATTCAGGCAAATGTGTTGGACTGGCTACTCCCCATTTAAAAAAGATGCAGAAGCTCTTTAAATTAAATAAACGTCCTAATAAACAGGGTGGTGAATGGGAAGAACATGAATTTTAGAATGAGACAATCCTGAGCTTCGATTCATCAGCCTCTGAGAATTTATCACTGACTGACTTCCAACAATTTACTATACCATTTAACATGGCTTAGCATATGACTCTCCCCTTCCCTGGTACAGGATGGACAAAAAAAACCTGTCCCTCAGTTCTTCCTCATGCTATGTGGGCTGAGGGAATTAACCTTTTCAATAATGGTTGTCAAAACCAAAGAACAAGCCGGGCGGTGGTGGCACATGCCTATAATCCCAGCATTCGAGGCCAGCCTGGTCTACAAGAGCTAGTTCAAGGACAGGAAACAAAAAGCTACAGAGAAACCCTGTCTCGAAAATCAAAAACAAAAAACAAATAACCAAAGAACACAGTTTACCCTGCATGGCTAAACAGAGTTGGACTTTCTCCCCATGCTGACACCACAGGCCCAGCCGCTACCCACCTCACTGGCTTCCTTCTCCACTTTGATATACGTAGACATTCACGAACAACAGCTGGCCAATCACTTTCAAATTCCAACAGTGTAATATTTAATCAAAAATCTTTGAAATTCAGACTGTGATTTCATGTTTTTAGTCTTTTTGAACTTTAGCCACAGATGTATAAACAAATCTATTTCTAATTATTATGTAATACGAAACACACCAAAAAATGCATTTTCCTAGTTTTAAAAATGGGCAAAATCCCATCATGCATTAAATCAATACTTTTTTTTTCTAAAGAGCTATAAATGCACAAAAGAAAATTGCTTTCTGGTATAACTTAGTGACTAGCTCTCCCTACTGTTTAGAGTCACACGACAAGGGCATTACAATCTGCTGTGCACTTTACAAATTGCCTCCCAGACAAGATGCTGTGCACGCTTCCATCCAGTCTACCTTATCTTTTCTCTACACACTGGGATTTCTTTGAAGGAAAATTAACTAAGTATTTTGGCAGTTTAACTAGTGGGAAGTGAAGAATTAAGATTGTAGATACAAAGGTGCTGTAATTGTGTTCTAATCAGTTTATTAAATATAACATGAACATGTATCTATCAACTCATATTTAATTTCATGGTCTATGCGTCAAAACTTTTCAAATCCATAGCGGTGCAGAGCTATCAGCATTTACCTAACAACTCCTTTTCTATTCTAATTCGTGTAGGCCATTTGAATGCTGGGTGACATATACCTTGCAGCCTGGAAAACTTAATTAGGAAATTTATCAAGTTACTATTTTTTAAAATGTATCTTGTCTTACCTACTAGTATGAAGTCATCCCCAAAAGGAAACAATCGCACACATGTGTGTATCTATGTATGCATGTACATACACACACCGCAAATCCCTTGTGAAAGGACAAAGACAGGACTCGTTTAAAAATCTATTTCAAATATTTCTATTCCCGACAGACATAAACCCACTGATGAAACAAGCTACTGAGTCAAAGCTTGTTTTAAATTGTTGCTGCAGAAAATGCAAACAACTTTCTATAAATCTCATTTAGAAAGTAAATTGCCTAATTGCACATTCATTTGGGAGTATTCTACAAAGATTTCCCATTACGGTCGTAGTTTGACTTAGAATACACACACACATATTTTCCTGTTTTTCTCCCTATTAACACAGTGATTTTTCATGATCTGAATGTTTTCATTTGTCACAGGCTAATTTAGGTGATCAATGCTTTATTTTGTTAGGGAATCGTGAAAATAACAAAGAAAGTCAGTGGGTTCATCTCTCTATCATTTTGCTTCATGAGGCATTAGGTTTAATGGGTCTGTTTCTGACCACTATTTTTAACTCAAGTGGCAAAGGGCCTTAGGGTAAGGGTCATTAACATCTTCTACTAAAACAAAAGAGTCCACTGTGGTTGCTAGGATACCAACAGACAGATCCATTTATTGCAGTCAGAAACAGTTATTACGGATGTCCTCACACAAACAGCATACTACAGCTGGAACTATAATGCAAACAAACGGGGAATCTAAGAAATCCCTGCCCTCAAAGAGCTTAATACTGCTGTTACTCTAAAGAGTGCAAAGGGTGTTTTCAAAAAAAAAATAGAAATAAAAATAAGGAGACACAGAAAAATGGGAGTTAATGCAAAACATGAGACCCTAACCTAGAGAGTCGATTATTATTGCAATGCCTTGGGAGCAGAACCAAGAAGAGGTGCGATGTGTCGGTTGTTGGTCTAGCTGGTCCACAAAAGGCAGGAGGTGAGACAAAGCCCTAGCCCTGGGTGAGCTTAAACGCAGTAGGCTCAGTACCAACACTGTATATTTCTAAACTCGTGCAAGTGTGGGTATGTGTACGACGTGTGCCTACAGTCAAGGAATACAGACAGCCCGGAGAAGAGCTTCCGTATTCACAAGTGACTATGTGCCTCGTATTAGACTGAGAATCAGCAATAGGCACGAGGAGACACGTGTGCTTTGTCACGCGGGTTTACTCAAGAGAGAAACGCAGGTGAGCACGACATGAGGGATCCCAGTACTGTCACTGCTGTGTCACCGTGACAAGATGATAGCACCTTTCCCGTGATCGGTGCCACCCAACCTCTTCTCCTCGGCAACAGCTATTTGCAAAACACTCAGCAGCCTGCCTGGTAAACCACGACTTTTAATATTATGGTTGGATGCTTAAGTCACAGAGCAACAAGGAAGGGAGCTGGTGGGAACTGAGCGCAGAGGGCAGGGGAAATGGCGGAAAAAGACTTCGGAGAAACCAAAAGAGGAAAGCGATGAATCGCATTCAGGCCCGAAGCTGCGAGCTGCACTTACATCACGGGAAGAGGACATCGGAAAGAGAGCGTTCAGTAAACTAGGAAAGGATGGAAGGAGGTGAGTCACGCATGCAGATACAAAAAAAAAAAATCCTTGAAAGTAAGAGGCAAGCTAGAGAGGACGAGGTTCTTGAGGAAGGTAAGAAACACAAGCTCGGTGAAGTCTTTCTAAACAGTGTTTAGAAACCCAGCCTCAAGAACTACTGTACTAAATTCACTGAACTCCCACTCTGTGCTGTGTGTTCACACCAGCAAGCACGCACATCTAATCACGTGCGCCGCTGAAATTATAGCAATTTCCCCTTACATTGGGGGAGGGGATCACTAGCCTCGACAAATGAAAGCCTTCGTGGGAAATAACAGTAATTACAGTAATCACAGCTATCTTTGTGTCATGCAGGGTTCCTTTACATCTCATCCTGGGAAGATACTATCGTTCTAATTCTTCTGGATATAAACCTTATCCACCGAGGGATTAAGTGACCTGCCTAAAGTCATCTTGGTCTACAGGCCCAGGCTAGGACTTAGACCCCCTCCACCAAAGCTCCCAAACCACTGCTTCTACTTCTCTGGGTTAAAGACTCAAATCTTCCAATGAGCACTCTGCTGCCTTTTGGAAGTGGAATTTACCGGAGAAAGTGATTCTCTCATGAAGTATCTTTTAACGTGTTAGATTTATTTTACTTTATACATATGAACGCTTTGCCTGCCCGTCCACGTGCATACCCCAGACCAGCTGACGTCAGAAGAGCGTGAGGCATCTCCTGGAACTGGAATTACGATGATTGTGAACCGCCATGTGGGGTCTGGAATTGAATCTGGGTCCTGTACAAGAATGCTAAGTGCTCTCAACTCATCACTAGGCCTCCAGCCCTCCCATGCAATGTTTCACCAGAAGCAAATACAATAAACCACAGAACCCTGAAATGTATGTCCCCCAAATCCTTGTCGTGTCTATCATTGTCTACTGGTCTACAAGTCGTACCTGGTAACGGCACATAAATTGGTACAATGAGGATGGGATCTAAGAAGACCACTGTGAAGTCAGAGAGACAGGAGCTCGACCGGACCCTCATTACGGGATACGAGTGCTGGGCAAGCTTGTCAGAGCTATTAGGGAGTGCAGCCTTTACCTGGGTCATTATGGGAATGAGGCACCACAAAAACTTGAAGGGGCTCACTGTCCCACTCATCAGCTTCATACTTAATGTCAAATCCTTGCTTCCAAACGCCACCATCTGGGTTATCAAAAGGAATCAGATCATAAACATCCAACATCTAAAAATATGAAAGAAAAATAGTTAAACTTTAACCATTGTTAAGCTATACTTAAGGCTGGTCAATATTTGCTCAAAGATATTCTTTCCTGTTTCTTTTATCAATATATAATCAAATAAAACTGTATAAAAACCAATTGAAATGTTTAAGGCCAAAATCATTCAAAGGCTTAAAAGGCTATTGTGATTCATAACTACCCTGATAAGAAAGCCCGCCCCATCTGCTTTCGATAAATGTAATTTCATTCATTTATTAGAACTCCTCCTTTTGCTTTTGGTGCCAGTGTGATTTAACAGGAAAACAAAAACGCAACAAAAGATTTCTCGTGAAGTTTGGTTATGACCAAATATTTCAACATTTGCAAATATCCTCAACACAACTTCTTACCTCATTTGGGGCGTCGGCTTCATAATCAGCCTCAGCTACCTTCTAAGTCTGTATCTGACTGAGAACTCAAGTATATTTTTCTATGTCAAATGCTGTATTTACCTTTTTATTCTAAAATACACACAGAATGAAATTTTTTAAACTGAGATTTAACTTTTAAGTAATCCAATGTGTTTCCACAGCCAGGTGTAGCGGTGTATACCTACAGTCCCGTCACAACACTGAGGCAGGAAGGTCACCACAAAGTGAGACCTCATCTCAAAACCAAGTAAACGTCGTCTAGCTTCTGAATGCAGAATTCCTTGTAGATCATAATTCATTTTGGACATAAAGGGAAAAAACAGTGTCCCACCCAAAACATAAAACTTGACCTTTATCCCTCATATTCTCTGTGAAACTGAATGTGACAACTCAACCAAGAACACCTAAATTGATAAAACTGAACAGGCTACAAAAACTACATATTAATATAAAATATCACAAAAAAATAAGAATATCAGAAAATTAAGTAATACGTCACGAAGTAGTTTAAGACAATAACTACCTCTTGTTTTGGGACTCATGCCTTGAATAAATAAAACTAAGACTCCAAGGATAAGGCAGAAAATCTGTGGAGCACAGCTGGGCAGAGGGAAGCATCAGGAGGAACTGCCAATCCCTTCTTCAGCCCTCATAAACGTCCTCTCTCCTCCCTCTAACACAGGCACAGAGGCTCTGCAACCCCAGTAAAAACAGCCCACATTTAGACCAAACAAACAACAACAAAAGAGCCTGCCATTTTGCCATCCCCCTACCACAGTGGACGAAGGTGGTACGAAGAAGGAACTCAGTAAAAAGCAAAATGAAACCAAGCCCCAAGGAAACAGGTACCCTGGAAAGCCCAGGACTCTGGCCCCACCAGGATCTGCCCATGCACTAGCTAACCATGAGGGTACGGGTACAGGGCCTGGCCAGCCGCACTGCCTCCCACTGGCAGCTTGGCCTGTGAGCCAAGGCCTCAAGATTATATCAAGATCTACCCCTTCTGGATTTTCAGTTCCATTACCCCCCAGAACAGAGTTGTCCGAGTGAAAGAGTTCAAATCCAACATGGCAATCTTAAATGGTCTAATAAAATGAAACCAATACAATTTTAATTATAGATTTTATCTAAGTTACCCATGGTATTATCAAGCCAACCTATAATTAATACAAAAATAAAGATACTTTATATGCCAAGGCCAGAACACTCTGTGTTTCCATTACAAACTTTCAGAGTGCATGTCAAATCAAAGGGCAACATTGTAAATGCTTGCAGCCATGTGTGGAGGGCACTCTCCATAGTGGAAAGTATAGCTCTAGATTACTCCCTGCGCTACCAGGAGCCTCCTCCAAATATCTACTCTGATGCTTGCTGTATAGAGACGGTGAAAAGTGACAATGGAATGTGACTGTTCAAAAGCAGGCAAAATTATCACGTAGGCAAATTAAATCTTTAAGGATTTTTCAACCTCTACAGAAGATAAAAAAGACAGTAAAGCAAGCGAAATGGCGGGGTTCAGCAGAAAAACGACAGAAGCGCAGGAGGAGTGGATTATACCACTAACAAAGCAAAACGATGGTGAGAACAAACAGATCTTGGCAAAAGGAGAAACTTCTGAAGCCCAGAGCTTAAAAAGTTGCCGAATAAGAACAGACACAGGAGTGACCCTGAAAACAAGCAAAAGGGCCGCTGGCTACCAGCGACTCTCCGTTACCTGCACATCTGGATGCTGGCTTCCACTCTGTGAGGCAAACAGACAATCCTTGGGGTCAACCTGGAGGGCTGACTGTGAGGAAAGCAAGCGTGCCAAGCCCTGGCTGCCATTGCCTGGTGAACCTTTCGGACCGTCCTCCACGGACTCGCTCAGGTTGATGACTGAGTCTCTGATATTTGAGATGATCTCATTATTTTCAGCTAGCAAGCGCTCCAAATGGTCTATCTTCTCTTGCAATATTGAAAGCTGGCCCTGAAAGAAAAGAAAGAGGTAACTATATGAACCGTGATTGTGGTTCTACCAAACTACGCAGTCACTCGTCCTTCCCACTTCTGTGAGCAAAGACGCACAATGGAAGGGCCGCTGGGACTGAACCGCCACTCTGCAGCCGCCATCTTTATCCAAACATATTTATAAAGTACAAGAGAATGACCAAGCTATTTGGGGACTGCTTCCTGTTCAGGTCTCCAGAATCATGAACGCTGACACATGCTATATTCACGAGTGAGATTTTAAATTTAATCAAAATAAATTGGAGTTAATTTGCCGGGTCAAAAAAACAAAGAAACTGAACAAGAATATTCCACTTTAGCCCTCAACAAATACTGGCCAATCCAAAGAAAAATCAGTCCATCCACTTTTAACTGCCATAGACACAAGCGTGCCCTACCACGTCATTGGAGATGCTTTTATTTCGCTTGTGTGACATTCAGGGCGTGGTGGTGGTGTTAATTGATCCCCACATTCAGAGGCTTGCCATCCCAACAACCTTGTTTTACAGAACAGAGCAGCTAATGGCAGGAAGAACCATCTCTGACTTTGTTTCCACCCCGTGTACTCAGTTCCAAGTATAGGAAAGAAACGCACGCATTTGTCATGTTTCTGCACAATGGTTCTGAACTGAAAGCCCAGGGTTGGGCATAATGCCACACCGTGGGAAGACAAAAACATGTAAGGTATATACTGATGTCTCTGAATATATAAGATGACATTGTAAGCAACACACACATGCATGCACACACATAGACATAAACACTCACACGCACAGCAGCACACATATATAAAAGCCTGTGCACCAGGTCTCAGAAGCTCACCTTAGGGTTTAAAATAATATTTATCTCCATGGTGAACAATTAACTTCCATTATCAGAAAGGCAAAAAGGAAAGAAGGGAAGAGGGAAAAAATACCGAAATGTTCTAAAGTAGATCATCACGGGGTAGAAACAATCATGAAATAGACTTTAGCTGCTAAAAATTGGAAAAGAAAATCCTTCTTAATTTTCATTTTTATTATGTGCCTGAGTGTTTTGCCTGTGTGTGCCACGTGCCCTTGAAGGCCAGAAGACAGCATCAGCTCTCCCAGAATTGAAGTTACAGACACTTGGGACCTGTCCTGTGGGTGCTAGGAATTGAACACAGGTCCTCTGAAAGAGCAGCCAGTGTTCTCAAACACTGGGCCATCTCGTTACCCTAACAACAACAAAAAATAAAATAAAAATATAAGGATGGTTATTTCCAGGAAAGTATCAAAACAGTGAAAATAGTGCTACAAAAGGGCAGGAATACCCAGAGTATGCCACCAAGCTTGGTACAATGACCTTTATCCCCAGGACCCAAATAGCAGGAGGAGAAAACTCAACTCCTGGAACTTGTTCTCTGACTTACACAAGCACATAAATAAATACAGTAGGAAAAAACAGTAGAGAGAGGAGGCAGAGGCAGGAGGATATCTGCAACTTCAAGGCCAGTTTGGTCTGCCTCACAAGATCTAGGCCAGCAAAAGTTCTAGGCCTGCAAGAGCTACGCAGTGAGGTCCTGTAAGCAGCTGAGGCTTGCAAGGCGTGGTATTTGGTCCTAATACGCAGCACTTGTAAGGTGAAGACCTGCCGCACTGAGTGTGGTGTGGTATGCCCCTCCCTCCAGCTCTGGGAATGAGGAGGAGGAAGGGTGCAGAATCACAGTTATCCGAAACTGTGGCTTTGAACACAGCTTGGGAGCTGACAGAATCACGTCCAACCAGCTGAAACTTTCATTCTCCAAGTGGGAAAGCTACGTGATGTTCCAAATAAATGAACGTTCAAAAGCTACCTCCAGCTGTAGCCCCAAGTCCAAACCCCCAACATAAAAATGTTTAAGAGTCAAACGCACGGCATCTCTGTCCCTACCTTCCTAAACATGGTGTGGATCAAATGGAGACATTCCTTCACGCATTATCACAGCACAGCAGACTGGAGCCGCTTCCTGAAATGGTTATGACTCATCCTGCTGAGTACTGGAAACAAACAGCCTTCCAATGGGGCCTGCTCACCACAGAGGCCACAGTCAAGCAAGTTCCCAACCCAAGTAGACTCAGAACTTCAGCTTTGTCTCAAACATCTTCCTAAAATGAGGCTTTAGTGGACTCACAGAGCTTTTAGAGGTACTATGTGTGGGTGCCATATTTGAATGCATTCTTCTAGAGCAATCTGGTGGGAAGGGGGATTTGCTTTGGACCCACGTACACAGCCAAGCTGCCTGTAGTTCAACCTGCTCAATGGGAGGGGAAAAAATAAAAGAAGCAGTCTAGGGAAAGTTTTTGCTATGAGGCCTTGGTCCCAAACCTGCATATTACCCAATACAAATATGATGGGAGACATTTCAGGAAGAGGGAGCAGACAGGCATTAAAGAGGACTTTCGCTTTCATTGTAACTCTAAAGATACAATTAATGACCAGTGCCCGGGATTTGATATTGAGTTAAGTACACGTAGAAAAGTATGGCCTGGGGCTATAGCAGTATTAATGGTCTAATGAAAACCATTTTTAAAGTATATTACGTACTAGAATAAAGTCTCCCTCCAAACAGCCGAAGTCCTTAATATATACCTCATGAGCAAATTCCATACACATGGCTGGGGGCGGGAGGTGGGGGGTGTCGTGACCTAAAACGGATATACTCAGAGTGTGCATTAAAGAAACAGAAATGATAGATAACGTTTCAATTATGCTGGCAGGTCGAAGAATACTGACAGGAATATTGAAAATGACAGTTTTCTGTAGGGCAAGAAAATCACTTGTGAGAAAGGCACGTTAGCCTTTGATTTGCTAATCAGTTCTATAGGGAGGCCTCCTCCTTGGTGCTGTACTGCAGACACAGGCAGGGAAGAAGATCGTATCTGATTTTCTCTGCTAGTGGTGAGAGACAAAAGCTGAGGGGGAACAAAACCACACATATCAAAGACGTAGGGCAGAGCTAATTTAGAGCCTACAACAAGGTAGACCAGTAGACCAGGATCAGTGCCCACTCGATCCTATGAACAAAATCAATGGTTGCATCCGCAGCTGAATCTGAACACATTGCTTAATGATCTGCCCCCAGGAGGACACTAGCTGCTGGGAACTAGTTACTGTGGTCACTCAAGCACAGCTAATCGGACACCTTCTTCCTTAAGTTACACCTGGAGAGATGGCTGTCTTTCCCTCTCCCACCCCAAAGACCTCACATTCAGAGGCCACGGCTCTTCTAACTTCCAAGTACATCTGTGTCAGCTGCCCGGAGGCTTCCTCTTGGTGCTGTTGCATGAGACTCCCCTTCGAAAGCAATCCATTCCCTGTGGTGCAGCTGTCCTCTGACACCAAACCACAAGAGGCAGCCACTCCCATATGACTACGGTATAATACAGTTTAATTTTTGAATATTAATTTATTTTTATGTGTATGGATCTTTTGACTGTATGTCTCAGCAACTCATGTGTGCAATGCCCAAGGAGGGTGGAAGAGGGTATCAGGTTCCCAGGGATTGGAGGTGCAGACAGTTGAGTCAGGATGTAGGTGCTAGGACAAGAACCTGGGTTTTCTGGAAGAGCAGCCAGTGCTCTTAACTGATGAGCCATCCGCCCAGTCCCACTATCTCCATTTTCACCACTATCTCCATTTTTAAAAGTCATACCCACCCCTATCTGCCCCTTAACTACATGAGATGGCTGACTAGGGTGCTACCTAACTGGACTGCAGGATCTTGAAAAGGGATAAAACACAATCATCATTAGTACTGGGCCCCTTGCTGCTTGTTAACGGGAGAAATCCAGGCAATGTAGCCCTGAATAGCATCACAGGGCTGGCCCTGTGTGCCTAGAAGGCATGTCTAGAGAAGCCTGGGCCAGAGGACTGCAGGGGAAACATCTGCTCTAAGCGGACCAGCAACACCTGTCACCAAGGACTTGCTTGGGGCAAAAATGCAGAAGGAGCAAATTCTTGGTTTGCCTTCTAGACAGCTCCAAATTCTTCAAGTCTTTTTTTTTATCTCCAGACTCTCTGTCACAGAATCTAGGCTCTCAATCCAAGCCTGAGTTTGGCACCAAGGGCTTCCTGGAGCCAGGGTCAGGGACTGTGAACTTGGAGGGAGGCAGAAAAAGAGTTTCTGTGGCCCTGTGGACACCTGGGGATTACCAAGGCCTGTACTCAACACTCCTTTTGCCTTATGATCCTCAGCTCGCTCACTGCAGGCCCATTGTATTCAGTTCCTGTCCACCTCACTAAACTGCCCACATAAATTCCCTAGATGCACATACTTCTCGCCTGATGCAAAGCATGCTGGGACCTCATCATCTCCAGGAGCACACACACAGCAGAGCACCCTTCATCCTGGAAACGGCCACCACTAATTCGATTTGCAGTACAGTGTGCCCTTGGCTTTTTTCCTGTGGCTTACTAATCGGTGTCCTTTGCTGGCTCCTCTCTCTGACCTCCAAATGCCAGCCTCCAGGTTAGCTCCGGAGCCTGTTACCTCTCTACACTTATGATCCCATCCACTCCATGACTTAAATGCCATGTTGTACTCCTGCCTCCAGAATTTACATATTCTGCTGATAACTCTGAAATTCGCATCCTGATGGCTCTATTTAACATCAACCCTACGTGCTGAACACACCCTTCTCCCAAAGCCACTGCCCTTCTCACACCGCCAGGAAGCAGCTCTGGTCTCTTCAGTAAGTTCCTTCAAAATGCTGGTGTCCTGATTCTCTCTCTGTCCTCACAATGCTGACACACCCAACTTATCTTTAAATGCTTTTCCGTCCCATCTCCAAACACTCGCTGAAACAACAAACCCCTTCCCCTTTAACCTCCTCACACTCTGCCCACAAGACACCAATAATTTTCTGCATCGCTTCCATCTCCCTATGTGCCTGTTTACTCTTCCAGGCCTTGCTCAGATAGTGCGCCCAATGGAATATCCACTGCTACTTCCTTGTTGCACTGGAAAACAAAACTAAGATACCTATATTCTTTATCACCGTCAAAACACACAGGGATGCAGTGTTTTTTTTCCCCAACGAAGCTTTTACCTAACTGTAACTGAGCTCCAAGTCAGCTCCTTCTCACCAATTTTCAGTGCCTTCAGGCATACTTTTCTGTACAATGCTTCAACTCTCCCTAAAATACACCGCTACACAGCCTTCCTGGCTGTTCTATCTGAAATAGCCCTCTGTACATTATTCTTTCTCAACTTTGCTTTCATTTTCTCTACAGCATTTTAGTGTACTCATGCATGGCACCCCTCTTTCCCCACTAAGTGGGCAGCTGTTCTGCTCCCCATGCTTGATGCCTGGCACAACACCTGACTCGCAGGACCATCTCAATTATGCATTACAAGAGAAAACCAAGGAAAGTACCAAAGGCTGTGGACCATCATGGTCTAGAACAAAAAGGATTTGACGAATAATCCATCAATCTTCCCCCCCTCAAAAAATACAAAACATTTATAATCCTTTATAAAAAATTTAATATTCATCGTATCAAAAAACAAATTAAAAAATAAGAAAAAGTGGAAATATTAGTAGGAGAGATGGATCAACAATTACGAATATGTGCTGCTCTTCCAGAGGACCTGGGGTTCAATTCCCAACACCCACACCAAGTAGTTAACAATTGTCTGTAATCCCAGCTCCAAGGGGGACCCAGCACCTCTGGCCTCTGTGGGTATATGCAAACCTATACACCTATACACGTACATACACACACTAGAAAATAATAAAACATTTTTTAAAGGAATGGAAAGGTCTACATTAATGGAGTGCTATCTAAGGTCCAGTTGGAAGTGAGCCTGACTTGGCTTGGCACCGGGTTGACAGTCATGGCCTCATGAGCAAGGTAGTAATTGTGGTACCCTTCTAAGGGCAAAGATTCCAAGTCTCCGCAGTTCAGCTACAAGTTTCAGCATTTACAGCTCTAGCAGCTGGTTTCTACATACTGTGGAGAACGCAAAAGAAGGTTAAGGGGAAACTCAAAACAATGAATGCTTTGTCCCGTTTTGGTGATAAGATTTTGCACTTAAGTTTCTAACTAGGCTAATTTCAGGAGAGATGACTGCATGTTACACATGTTATATATAACCACCAAACATAATGCTCTGAACCTCCTGATCAACTCCATCCTTTTTACCTCTTTCTTTTCTAATGATGTTGAAATCTGCATATCACTTTACTACAACAAGACCTTCTGATAAGGGCTGAAGAGATAGCTCAGCACTAAAGAACACCTACCACTAGGCCAGGAGACCAGAGTTCAGCTCCCAACACCCACATCCTGAAACTCCAGGAGATGTATTGCAGTCTCCATGAGTCTGTCTTTGACCGTGACCATTATGCAACACCAAATAATGGTTAATCTTTTTCTAAACATGTCCTCATCAGGTAAAGCAAAAACAGCGAAGTAGGCTTGTCACAGTTCACGAGTTCCAGTTCTAGCATTTGCTCTCTGTGTGACCTTGAGGCAGGAATGCAGTGAACACACAGTCACTACTTCCCACTGCTGGAAATGATTCTGTCAAGACTTCAAACAGGAGGAGCCACCAAGCACTCCAGAAGGCATGATTATCACCACTGTATGGTTTTCAAACATCACACTGAAGGATACATTAGGCACCTGCAAAAACAGTATGCATCCTGATGACTAAGAGTGACATGTGAACTCCAGCGTCGTGAAACCCTCCCTGTGCCTCACTTTCCCCAGCTATAAAGTAGGGGCAGTTAATAACAACTAAACCGAGAGAGTTGTTGAAGATTAGTTGATACATGCAAATAAATTTAAATAGTGTTTACTGAGGTAAATAGGAAAAATGTTTACTCGAAGATGTCCATGCCCCAGTTCCAGATGCTAGAATATGGTAGGTATGTGGAGAAATGATGGTGGTAAAATTTAAGATGGTGAGATTATCCTAGATTATCCAGAGACAGCTCCTAAGAGCACAGGATCCTCGAAAGAAAAAGAACAAGGCCCAAAAAAGAAACAGAGAACAGAAGAGTGTAGAATGATGTTCCTGCAAGATCCCAGTCTGAGAACAGACTGTTCAACTTCTAGAAGCTGGAGAAGACAAGAAACAGTCTTCTCCAGAGACGGAGAATACAATGCCATTCTGCAATGCCTGAGCTTCCACCCAGCCCCCCTTCCCCCCCCACACCTCCAGAGTCTCCATGTTTGTTTGGTTACAGTTAGAGCAGCGCATGACTACACCAGGTAATGACAGCGCTACATGAGTAAACACTGAGAAAGTGTTCTACACTGGCGGTCAGTGGGAGCCGCTCTGCTTACGGGCCCAGCGGGACTGGAGAGACTCAGACTCCTTGCAGGAAAGGAGGGTAAGAGGGAACTGCAGCATCCATCCCCAGAGCACAGCTTGGTCAGACCGCCCACATTTGCCTCTGCTCGAGTCAGCCTTTATTAGTAAAACTAATTTCCAGGGGGACTGGAGAGATAGATCAGCAGTTAAAAAGAGTGCTTACTATTCATACACAGGACCTGGATCCAGTTCCCAGTTCCCAGTTCCCACAAGCTGCCTCAGAACTGCCTATAACTCCAGTTTCAGAAATCCATTGCGCTCCTCTGGCCTCTGCAGGTTCCTGCACTCACATGGTGCAATAAACTTACACAGGCACATACAACATACACATAAAAATAATAAATATTTATGCCAGGTGGTGATGGCACATGCCCTTAATCCCCACACTCAGGAAGCAGAGGCAGGCAGATCTCTGTGAGTTCGAGGCCAGCCTGTTCTACAACAGCTTGCCCCAGAACAGGCTCCAAAATTACAGAGAAACCCTGTCCCAGAAATCAGTCAATCAATAAATAACTATTTTAATTAATTTCCAAGAAAAGAAACATCAATGTAGTCATCTTGAACACTGTTTTAAAGTTGAAAAAATTAAAATACATTCAAGCTACTCTGAACCTCTGAAGGGGCAAGTACATTTCAGAAGGGATCTCAGCTTGCCCAAGAAAAGCCACGTGGCTTAGGCCAGGACAAGCGGAACAGCAAATGTAGCAGGAAGGAAATCAAATAAGAACAATAAAAGCAGATTGGTCTCCTGGTGTTTGACAGGGGCAACTGGGTCCATGACAGTGTCACTGAAGGAAAACGGGGTGCTGAAGTAGGAGAAAACAGAGGGGTAGTCCTGCAGCTACCGGGTGTACAGTGGTATCAGCGTGCATGCAAGTCTGGAGCTGAAAAGAGAAGTCAAGGATGGATACCTAAGCAGCCGATATAATCGAGGATTTCAAGCACCAAGAACAAGTGAGATCACCTGGAGAGCACGCACATGCCCGCTTTTTATCATGGGAAATGGCTTACAGGGAAGTTCTCACACATCCTCAATTAAGAACCCCTGCATTCGAGCTAAACATAGGCACCGGTGTCAAGGCTACCGAGCATTTTCTAGTCAGTACGCAGCCCTATCCCACCTATCCCGAAAAAACACTGCAAGTCAATCAATTCCAGGCACTTCACAGAGTTTCCTAACAGGGCAAGTAGCCCTTCAAAAGCCCGCTTGACCCCTGCAGACGCGGAGTGCTGAGGCCAAAGAGAGACCTGGCCTGTCTGGTCACAGTCAACAAGTCACAGACCACTGCTATATGGGTTTCCTAATGGAATGGGTTTCATTCCAGATCTGGAGCTTAATACACCTGGATTTCTTCCAGGAGACTGCGTGCAGTCGGTAGTTCGTGCAGAGAAGTGACATCATCATGTGACCAGAAAGAATATTCAATTATATACTGTCTTCCCAAAACTCAGTCATGTCTCATAAATCTCCCACGTGCTCAAGTAAGACTGACAGAAGCCACTCAGATATAGGTAGAAGACAAGAGTGTCACGTGACTACAGAGGTTCCTGGCATGTCCTGGCTGGGTACTCTGGGACCTTGTGACTACACGTGGCAGCTGCTAGTCCCCAGGCAGGATCCGAACCCTGACCAGGAATGACACCACCTTATGACCACTCTGCTAGTAAACAGAGGCTGGGGCTCCTGATGCTGGCACTTCCTGCAGGCACAGACCAGAGCGCTGTTCCCCATCTCCACCCCACCTCCTCCCTGCCAGTCACCAGAAGGATGTTCAGATGAAAACCAAGTGGCTTCACCTGCACACGCCAGGAACGCTGCATGGAACCACCTCCCCTGCACTGAGGCAACATTTTAGGCACCAAGTTATCATATAAAATAACAGTTTTGTAAGACAGATCATCTTTTTCAAACAATTACTGAAGGAAGTTGAACGAATATCTGGACTATAAAATATTTTAATAAAATGCAGCTTTACCACTTAGAAATCCACTGAATAACTACAATTAAGTGGCACCGTGCAAATTAATTATTGTCTAATGGAGTTCTTTAAGTCGCCACTTCCAAATCTCTTCCCCACCCTCCCTCTCCCCTCTCTGCTCCCCAAAATGTTTACAAACAAAATTACTGACATTTCTCTCACGACTTACTGTAGTAGCATTCCAACTGTATTTTAATAAATAAAGACAGCCTGAAGATCTGAGAGCAAAACAGCGCCATTGGTCAGCCTTACAGACCAGGTTATGGTAACACACAACTTTAATCCCAGTAGCCACACTAGTTGCCATAGAAACTGGGTGGTGCATGCCTTTAATCCCAGCCCTAGAGAGGAATATAAAATGGGGAAAGACAGCTCTCAGGCACAGTCTCCTTCTGAGATTCCAGGAGGCAGAATTGACATTTCAGACGGAGGTCAAAACTGTGGCTGGCTGTGTTGCTTTTTGGATCTTAAGGTTGAACCCCAATTTCTGACCCTGAGCTTTTATTAATCGTCCTTCAACTTCCTTTTAATATCTTACATTCTTTTTTAAAGCTTTTCTTTAAAAGACTGTTTATTGTAGCTATTTATTGGGAGGACACCCACGTGTCACAGCACAAGTGTGAAAGTCACAGGACAGCCTGCAGGAGTTGGGTCTCTGCTCCCATCATATAGGACTCAACAATGAAACACAGCTTTTCGGGCTTGGGAGCAAGCATCTTTACCCACTGAGACAGCCCAGATACATTTTTATTCTTATACTTAGCATCTGATTATTAACTGAGATAATTTGTGAAAAGTGGATCTACTCCTCACCCAAGAAGTTGCATGCTCTCTCACAGGGTCACAGGGTACGCTTTAGGTGGCAACAGTGCCCAAACAGCACAGTTCTGTTGGTGGATACCACCCCATTAAGTATTCTGGTCTAATCAGGTCTCTGACTTCTATCTATGCCATCTGCCTATCTCTTTATCCACAAGGTAATTATGATGTGTATTTATGCTCAACTCGCTCTCCAAAGATGAAGGGTCCATACTGAATCTTAGAATCTGCTGGCAAACATTCTGTCAACATAGCAATTTTGAGAAAGCACAATTTCAATGTAAAAAGAGAATAAATGTCTGTAATGGGAAAAGCCAATCAACCCAAACAGTGTTATTCTATTAAAATAAATACAACTGACATGCGTGAGATCACTTCTCATTCAGAAATGGTTTGGGAAAGCCTTTGAAAATGGGGTTGTTCCAGTAATACCACTTTTGGGTATATATTCAAAGGATGCTCAATCATGCCACAAGGACATGTACTCAACTATGTGTATAGCAGCATTGTTTGTCATAGCCAGAACCTGGAAACAATCTAAATGCCCCTCAACCGAAGAATGGATAAGGAAAATGTATACATTTACACAATGGAGTACTAAACAGTAGAAAAAAATGACATCTTGAATTTTGCAGGAAAATGGATGGAGCTTGAAAACCTTATTTTGAGTGAGGTAACCCAGACACAGAAAGACAATTATCACATGTACTCACTCATAGGTGGTTTTAAAACATAAAGCAAAGAAAACCAGCCTACAAACCACAATCCCAGAGAACTAAGACAACAATGCGGACACCAAGAGAGACTAACATAGATCTAAACTACATGAGTAGAAAAAGACAAGATCTCCTGAGTAAATTGGGAGAATGGGAACCTTGTGGGAGTATTGAAGGGGGCAGGGGAGAAGTAGGGAGGGGAGCAGAGAAAAATGTAGAACTCAGTAAAAATCAATTTAAAAAAGAAAATGAGGCTGTTATTAAGTGGATTATCAGTCTCCCCCACAATCTTATTTATAGGAACCCTTCCCCAATAGGTCCCTTCTAGCTGTTACTAACAGAGAACAGACATGTAGACAAGCTCCATCTCCAGTCACAGAAACTCCGAACTTCCTGAGCATCAAAGACTCTAAAGTGTCACAGCATCTCTCCTATTGTATAAACAACAAGCTGAACCAGCCACATGCAAAGCAAAAGCAGGCAGAACACAGTCCCGAATACCATGGAGGAGAGTAGCTCCATAGTTAAGACCATGTACTGCTCACACAGAGGGACCAAGTTAAGTTTCCAGCACCATGACTAACAACTCTCAACCACAACACTCCAGCTCCAGGGCATCTGATGCTCTCTTCCCCGTCCTGCAAGCACCTGAACTCAAACATGCATACACATACACATACACATACACATACACATACACACACACACACACACACACACACACACACACACGGGCACAAACATATATTTAATTTAAAATAAGATAAATCTTTTTTGAAAAGAATACAATAGTAACAAATTTCTAAGAGCGCCGTGAGCTGTAAAAGACACGTTAAGGATATGAACTTCTTGAGTCTCACACTTTATTTTCAATAGTTACTAGTTAGATTTTCTTACCCTAAAAGTTCCCAGAAATGTTTTTTTCATTTCAAGTCTTATAACTCTTTGGCCCTGCAAGTTTTCAAGAGATGGTCCTGGGCCAAAAGCAATTCGTAATTCTCCCTCATGTGGGTCAGCCAAACCAGAGCAGCTCTGTCAGGCACAGTCTGTTTGGAGGGTGTTTTTAGCAAGATGATTGGCCTCGGACCAACCTTGAGCTATCTAGCTGGAGTCACTGCCTTTTGGGTCTTTATGAATCTCTCTCTCTTCATCCTCATCTCTCCCAACCAAACACACAAAACAGTCCGTGTTCTGCCTTACGACCTAGGGAAAATAACTTGGTCCCATCAAGGGTGATAAAGATGAGACAGGTCTTTGCGGGTCTCCTGTTGAGAAGCATCTCTGAAACGCTTCCTCCTGGCGTCATCTTTCCATAGGTATGTTCATCCATGTGCTGGTTTCTGACGAACTGAACACAAGCCTCTTTGTTTTATTAACATCTGCTGCAGGATAATCTTCATGTGAGAAGTTCAGATCTTGGCTATAAGCAATGTGCTTGGCTCGGGGCTCTCTTAACCAGGCCCAGGCCCAGAGTGAGGTCATTCTTCCTCAACTCTAATGACTCCCCAGTCGGCATCTCCTTCCTTGATCTCTCAGCCCACTTGGCTATTTTCATTAATGTCCACTCCATCATAAATAAAACTGAACTTGGCTTTCCAAAGTAGCTTGTCTTTGCAAACAGTATAACTTGTCTCCAATACCCCAAAAGGGCAAAGTCAAGGAAGAACACATGACTCGATCCACCCACCACTGCCTTTCACCCATCCGCTACAAATTCTTGGTGTCCCCCTCACACAATGTCTGCACATTTTTTCTCCTTTTTGACTGTAGCTGATTCGATACTGGAACAAAGATTCATACCCTTATGTCTGTTACATTACCTCACGCAGATTCTCAGCTGCCTTCCTGTTTCTGAGTCTTCCTACACACTGCTACCAGAATAATCTAGATTGAATATTCTTTTCACTCCCTTCCAGGTCTAAAATTTTCTACAAAATGAATTCTCTAATACTGCTCTCAAGCAGCTGCCTAGCACACACAGTTAACTCTGAGAAGATTGCCACCGCCTGACTCCCAACTCTAGCCTGACTCCAGGCAATACACTATTGTATTACAAACTACTCTTTTGTTTTGTTTTGTTCCACATTTCTGTTTTTGAGACTGGGTCTCTCAACACAGCCTTGGTGTCCAGGAACTCACAGTGTAGGCCAGGCTGACCTTGACCTCAGAGAATCTGCCTGCCTTTGACTCTGGAATCAAAGGTGTGTACCATGACACTCCAAGCTACCTTTTAAAGCACTGAAGGAGGTATCTAGACAAGGCATTCTCCTCAGTTCTTCTCAAACGCACAAGTTCAGGACTGCGGGGCTAGCAAAGAGTTGTATTTCACACAAGCAAGGACCCTACCGCCTGCCAAGTCCAATTGCAAATGTTCAACTTCTTCCTCTTCTTGAGTCCAGCAAACTAGGCCATCATCCAGACATAGCTGTGTCTCCTAGTTCCCTTTGAAGTCTACTCCTTGAGAGATAAGACATGGGCATCTGCAGGCATGCCCAATCTACTGCCAGCAAGCTTCCCCATCCCAGGACAACTAGATGATAAGTAAAGCACACCAACATTTGTAGATGTCTACGTCATGTCACGATGTTGAAAGGCTCGAAACACCTAGAGCTCAGCTTTGGTCTTCACTCCTGGACCCCAGAATGTGCACCGTGTATCTCCACACCCTGGCGAAGTCTAGCATGTCTTAGATATTTGACATCTGCCCAATATCATCCTAATCACAGTATCGCCTAATGAAAAAGTGAACGGCACTTAGCTATCTGCTTCCCATACAATAATTACATTTCCCAAAGTAACTTAAGAAGCACTTTCTAGCCGGGTGATGGTGGCGCACGCCTTTAATCCCAGCACTCGGGAGGCAGAGGCAGGCGGATCTCTGTGAGTT
>NC_022030.1:24990201-24990709 GCF_000317375.1 Microtus ochrogaster
ACTTTCTCGATGAGAAGCATATCTAGTATACCTATCAAAATCTCTGTAATATCTATCATTCCACTAAGTTCATAAACCTATGCTTGTAGCGGTGCATAAGAAAAGCCACTGAACCACAGTGTAGGACACAGCCATGTCCAGGTATGTATTGGTGATGACACTAAATGAACTAGCCTAAGGACCCTATCTACACTCAGATTTTATACCTATTTTTTTATGCATGACTTATCTGGGATGCTGATGATTGCTAAAAAGAACGTTTTGCTCTGAAACAGAAAATTGTACAATTTTTCCCCCTAAGACAGACAATGATTATAAGGATGATTCAGTATTGGACCTCCATCCTTGAGTGTTCCAGTCACCAGTTCCTATCCTCCAGAGAAAGTCATCACAAGGCCCATGAATTCCATTCCTTTAGCACAAAAGAACCCAGAGGTCTACCCTATCCGTGCTAGACTGTCAATTGGTGGTGTCATTAGTTGAAGTCTTGTTAAAGCAGCCATACTGT
>NC_022030.1:24994209-24995277 GCF_000317375.1 Microtus ochrogaster
AAAAAACAAGATGCAAGAGACAGAATTTAATTATTTCCATTTCCACTGTCAGTAATATAAAAGGAAAATAAATTAGAAATAGACATGGAAAACAAAAGCTACAAGAAAGCCACAGCCCAGATGTGAATGAGATGAAAACAGCATGGTTTTTAACAGCTGGGATATAAGATATGAGAATCTGCTTGCCCAGATGCCAAATGGAACATATTGAAGAATGCAGCACCACCCTACTTTCCCTATGAGGCCAAATCACCTGACAGAGTGAAACACACTATGCTACCAATATCTGCAATGTTCATTATGTTTAAACATTTTGACATACTTTGATATATTAAAATCATACACACTTATCAGGTAGAACATGTTGTTTCAAAATGCCCATGCATTTGAAACATTCAGTCAAGTTAACATATGTGTTAGTTTTCAAAATTAACACTTCTGTAATAAGAACCCTTGGAATCCACTCTTAGCAGTTTTGAAGACAACAATACATTGTTATTTTCCATGAATACCATATTATACAATAAATCTCTTAGGTTTATTTCTCTATTGGAAATTCTGCATCCTTTGTTTCTGGTTTTCAACCTTTGTAGCCAATAAGCAGAGCATGTAAGACATAAAGTCCTGAAATGAAATGCAAATGATTTAAAGCTTGTGGGTAATAAGAACACTCAAGGAACATGAAGAGTGAAAAGAAAAAGAAACAAGTAGACGGTGGTTGAAAAACACTATCCAGTAGGTGGAGACTTGAGAGCTCATACCTAATGGTGATAGATTAGGAAAGCATGCAGAATTCTATTCTTCTAAGTTATTATGGATATCAAACAGAAGAATTAAGTAGCAAACTAACTTTTATAAAGGGGAGAGAAGAATCCCTAATCCTTTATGAAACAGTAGCTGAAGATGAAACAATGCTGTTTGTTATAGTACACGAGTGTATGTTAGATTTATACAGAGAAACCTAGTGGAGTGAGGCCCCCACAAAAGGAGGACTGGGAACCACTGAGCTGCCCACAGAGAAGGAAGATTGCAGTTGTCAATGCACACTTCTCTGTGTTGATGCACACC
>NC_022030.1:24995776-24999864 GCF_000317375.1 Microtus ochrogaster
TGGCAATGCACACCTCCCTACTTTGAGGGTTTTTCTCTTATTATTCCTATGTGTATCTATGCCTTCACAAAGGTATTTAAAACAGATCACTGTCAAGGCTGCCAATTCTGATCCAAGATGAAGTGGTTCACTAAAAAGACCACAGCATAAGATCTGGTTCAGGAACTGTTTGCTTTTTAGAACAAAAAATAAATAATTGCTGTGGGAGGTCCTTCTGTCTATGTGTTGCTTTTACTGGTTAATGAATAAAGAATCTTCTTTGAGCCTCTAACAGAGCAGGGCATAACCGAACTAGGTGGGGAAAACTAAACTGAATGCTGGGAGAAAGAAGGCGGAGTTAGAGAAAAGCCATGGAGCCACTGCCAGAGACAAACACACTCAAACCTTGCCTGTAGGCCATGAACCTCAAGGTAAAATATAAAATAATGGAGATGGGTTAATTCTAGATGTAAGAGCTAGTTAGCAACATGCTTAAGTAATTGGCCAAGCAGTGATTTAATTAATATAGTTTCTGTGTGGTTATTTCAGGAGTCTGGGCAGCCAGAAAACAAGCAAGTGACCTCCTTACAACAAATAATGATGATGATAATCCTAGACCCGAAAACAAAGCCATCTGAAAATTCACAATACATACATTGAAAAGGGGAAAGAATAAAGAAAAAGAAAACAGACTTTAAAATGTCAACCATAGAAACGACTTAATGAGAGCACCACACCCATTTGGTTCAGATCAGGTGTGCTCTGACTTAAAGCTGGTGATCTGATCTCCAAAGATCCAACTAAGAACAAAGGTAGATGTAAGCTTTAAGAGTGATGTCACAGAAGGGCAAGTTATTCTTTCATGAGCAGACCAGCAGTCCAGCGCCTAGGCAATCCTCCGGACCATGGAGAGCCTTGTACCGTCCTGTATATGAAATAGTTTATGACAGATATCCACACGTGGGGTCTGCTTCAGCATTACCGACTAACCTAAATGTTCAGATTAGGCTCTGTACTTTGGCCATCCAGGACTTACAGCAGAAAGACACAACAAAGTCATGCGATCCCATCATGAAGGTATAAACTCATTTTGTTTGGTTCATGGTCCAAAACACACACTGAGCAGTCAAGTGAGAAAAGTTCAAGTTTTAGGGTCTGGTAGTACATGTAATCCTAGCTACTCTAAAGACTAAGGCAGGAAGAACACACGTTCAAGGCCTACCTGTAGAGCCTGAACTACATAGAGAGTTCTAAGCCAGGTTACATGATGTGGGAGGGTCTTCTGTTTTGTGTTGATTTCATTGGTTAATAAAGAAACTGCCTTGGCCATTTGATAGGCCAGTCCTTAGGTGGGTGGAGTAGACAGAACAGAATGCTGGGAGGAAGAGGGAAGTGAGGTAATAGCCATGCCTCTCGTCTCTGGGCAGACGGCATGGATCCAGCCGCCAGGTCAGACATGCTGAATCTTCCCCAGTAAGCCACCACCTCATGGTGCTACACAGATTATTAGAAATGTGTTGATCAAGATGTGAGAATTAGCCAAGAAGAGGCTAGATATAATGGGCCAGGCAGTGTTTAAAAGAATACAATTTGTGTGTTATTATTTTGGGTATAAAACTAGCCATGTGGAAGCCGGGCAGGATGAAAAGCAGGCCCGCAGCTCTTACTACAGTTACACAATGCATTAAGACCTTGTCTCAAAATAAAAAAGTATAAAGACAAAGGGAAGGGAGATGGGAACATGGTTCAGTGGGAGAATACTTGCCTGGTGTGTGTAAGGCCCCAGGTTCAAGTCCCAGTACACTAGTATATCAGTAAGTAAATAGTCAATTAATTAATTTTAAATCTCAGGTGATATACAGGAAGTAGTTAAGGGCATTATGCATGTCTATGCATTAACATGGATGGTCCCCAAGGATACCTGGAAATCTATGTAGCAAGAAGACAGACATAAGGTTCAAGACACAAATTTTGGCCAGTGTTTATTTAATAGCCAGTTTATAAGAATGTTGCTTTCAGTGACTTTACTGCTTCAGCATACTGTTTGCCTCCAACAACAGAGAAGAACAGTTTAAACCCAGGATTGCCAAATCCTTTTCTGAGAAAAGTCAGGTAAATATTTTAGGTTTTACGTTTTCTGCCCAGCCACTTCACTCCGCTAAGAGGGTTCACACACAACTAGCGACGGAGATGCCATGAAATGAAAAGAACTACTCAGAAATGAAAAAACCATTCTTAGCTGCTGCCCTACAAAAAGAGGCACTAGGTCAATCTGTTTCACTATCAACTGCCTTGGGTGTGAGGACAACAGAAAAAGAAGACAGGGATTCACTAAGACCTTCCTTGTTTTCCTGCTCATCTCTCCAATCCTTCTTCAAAAATACCACTTGGAAGACAAGTTAAAATGCACAGTAGAAAAGACTGTATTTTCCAGTTTCCTCCTCTGCGTTTCCCCATCCCAAGAGGGCACACAAAATGCAAGCACCAGAATCATTGGACTGAACAAGAAAACCAAGCTGAGAAAGTTTCAGACTCTCAAATAATGCTTGCGAATGATTTTATACCACCTTATCGCTGATCGATAGAGCTTGCTTTCCCACTCCAAAAGGCAAGGAGAATAAATCTGGACTGCTGCCAGCCTCCAATGAGCTTGGAACACCACCTAATCGCTATGACGTGCACAGAATGTTTTTATTAGAATGTATACATCCAACTGGTAAACACGAAGAAGGAAAGTTCTGTCTGTTAACCTTCCCCTTTTCCCTTTAATTTGTATATGAACATAACGTATCCTTATGTTTTCTGTAACATAATGCAATTTACAATCTTAGATATGTAACTGAATTTTAGGCACCCAGAAAGAAAGAACAGAGTAGGAGCATCCAAATATGCTATTTATCTTTTGGAGCCTTAGAACTAGACCTTTCAATCACTCCTTCCTAAAATGCAAAATGCCCAGAAAGTATACTGTGTATAAAAAACAAAAAAATAAGTGGCCTTTGTCCAGACCTCAGGCAAACTGGTTTTCAGAGGGGACAGTTTTTCCCCCACCAGAGGCTATTTATATCTAGCAGATGTCTGGGGACATTTGTTGATTGGTACAAATGGGGGACAAGAAAGGAGACAAGTGGCTGCTTGCAGTACCGCAGAGACAAGCCCCAACAGCAATTGCCAGACCCCAAAACATATCAACAGCAAAGGGGTTAAAAACCCCCAGACTAAAGGAGCAGAAAGATAGTGTGTGCAGTTATAAACTCAAGCGCCTCAGTACTGGCCTTTTCCTTAGGAAACACTGTTAGATCCAGAAACTGAACACCGAAAGACTGATGGTGTCTACTATCTGTATAACAGGATGAACGATATTACCTTAAACACACACTCTCTCTCTAATACCCCGTCTAGACTTACTCAACAGACAGATGTATTCAAATCAAGCAGTTTGTTTCTTCTGTTGTCCACCTCATAGCATCCCTCTCCACAGGTCTAGAGAAACACTATGAACAGAGGCTGCCACATCGGGAACAGGAGCCAGAATAGAGCAAACCCTTCAGAAGTCAGAAACCACAGCTCACCTAACAGATGACTATTAGCCTTTGATTTTCTTACAGGGTTGTCTATGGAAATAGGGAAACAACAAGGGGAAACGAAACCTCTGAATGGAGAAAGCTGGAGACCAGAGGGGACCAGCAAGAATGGCCCCTTGGTCTTCTAGGTAAACACTTTAACATCACAAAAGCCAATAGCAAGCTCAGAGTAAAAAAAAAAAAAAAAACACAAAAGGGGTCAATTTCATCAATGTTCCGTCCATACTGCAAAAATCCCTTAAGACTAATGAACGACTAACAGAACAATCCCTTTCCAATAAACAGAACCTTGGCACCTGTTATCAAAGTACTTCCTCGGGTCTTGATTCAGGAACAATATGCATGCAAATCAGTTTTTAAAATAAAGCCTTCAGATCAGATACAGCCAGGGCATCTGGTTCAGCTTTCCCTCAGAAGCCCATGCCTGAGATCTGTGATTGGCAGAGGACTCCTAGAAGACCACCAACCTCGGGACGGGATGGAAGGGACCCACCTCAGAGAAGATCCAGAAGACCACTGACCTCG
>NC_022030.1:25000214-25026488 GCF_000317375.1 Microtus ochrogaster
AAGATCCAGAAGACCACTGACCTCGGGACGGGATGGAAGGAACCCATCCTCAGAGAAGATCCAGGAGACTACTGACCTCTGGAGAGGATGAAGGGGACCCTTAAGATTCTTAAAGTTCTTGAATTTCTAATCATGGTTGCCATCAAATCTCCACCATAACAGCTCGGGAAACCAGAGAACCCCCACTGTGCTCCCTACGCAAACCCCAGCAGCAACAGCTATTTTTTTATTTATGTATTGTATTTATTTATGTATTGTTGCAAATACAGTGCCCTGGTGGGGGTGGGAGAGGGCTGTCATAGATACATCATGCTTCAGACTACACGACTTATAGAAACCAGGGAACAGCAGCTACGACACGAAGGTCCTCATGCCTACTGCCGCAGATCCATTTTTATTAACATGTTCTCTGCTGCACTCGAACACTAGTGTGGTTTTGGTTGTGCGAGGGTTTTCGCTTAGAGGCTGGTAAGGTCTACTGCTTAGGCTGGCCCAGGACATGCATCCATACTCCTGCCTCAGTTTCCCAAATGCTAAAAGATGCTAGTGGTGGAACACATTTAAATGGGCTTCTATATATACATCTAGTTTCCAGGATTTGCTTAAGGCATCAACTCCCTCCCATAAGGGCTTCCAGATCACGTACTTTTCACATTTTCATTTTCTCCCTTGGCAAATGTTACCTGAGCCCAATGATCAAGTCTGGACTTCACCTGCACATTTTTCATCACTGTCTAGCTTCCAAAGGGATTTCAGAAGCTAACACTGGTCCCCATGTCTGATAATAAACTAGTTAAAGACAGTCGCTGCTACAGATCCTGATTCCTTGTTTGGATCCTCTAGATGCAGGCACAAGACTGGTGCTTCTTCCTGGTGGTCGCAGGAGCAAGAGGGAAACTGCCTGGAGGGACGGCCAGCCCTTCAAGGAGATGTGACATTTCTCAATCTCACCTGCTCATACTCTCATAGCCAGCATTAGGTCCCACCAACCTCTCATTCAGATTGGAGGGTTGTTTTTTTTTTTTTTTTTTTTTGGTGGGGGAAGGGTAACTAGCCTTTGGTTTTGCTTTTTGTTTCTTTTGTTTTTGTTTTATTCAGTTATTTTTATTGTTTAGCTGAGACAAAAAGAACCCTAAGAATATAGCCACCTGCAGCCACAGCCTTAAAGAAACTCTTAACACTCAGGGAAAGATCTCTGGGTAGTTGCCCCAGAGGCAGGCAGGGTTCTGGGGGTGAGGCGGGGGCAGAGCTGGGTTGGGGTGTGTAGGAATGGGGGGGTGCTAGGGTGGGGCAGAGCTGAGGTGCCATGGAGTACTCTAGACCCAGGACTGATCAGGTGGCAGGAAACAAAACTGCAAGAGGGGAAAGAACAAAAGTCCAAAGGACTGCAAACCCAGATTGCTCTCAACCTGGGATGGTCTTAAAATACTGTCTGCATACTAGATGAGATGCACACTTAATGAAGTTACCACATCAAGTGAAAGAAGCTAGAATTGACGATATAACCTCTGGTGGCGTTGTTACAAGACACAAAACACACACACACTGGCAAAATGGGGGCTACTTAAACTCAAGAATTCACCACCAAAACCTGTTCAAGAATCAGACTGCAATGCAGTTTTTGCTATGCCTGGTAGTGTTGTGCAATTAAAGTTAATGTATAGTTTAGATACAGAAAAAAAAATTTAAAGAACGCACATGTTGGGTGCTCTGCTTCGTAATGGTTCTCGTCGTAATAATGTTTGGCTGTGAAGTAAGTTAGAAGACATTCCGGGAAAGCATAAACCCAAAGCGGCAAACGTGCCAGCAAAAAGACCACATTCATTATGCCTTCATAATAAAAGCTACTTTTCAGGGGCCGGGAGGTCATAAGCTAGACTGACACTACCAAGTTTGTTTCTGCTGGACACAAATCTGGCAACAAGCAGGCTAGAGGCTCCCACCAGGAGGCTCCCAGGAGGAAGATGGCTTTATGGCTCTGAGATGACACTCTTAAGAGCTGCCTGTTCCAGTCCCAGATTTTGTCTGTGTGACCTCGGTATGGTAAAGTCTCAGCGCCTGCCTCTGCTCCCTGCTCCTTCCACCGACTGAATGGTAGTTGGGGAAATCAAGTTCATCATGTGATGCACTCTCGTTAATGCCAAACACATGATTCTCAGGCTTCCAGAGAGGGTTTACAAAGTCTATCCACTGGGAGATTCCGAGGCCCACCACTACTAAACCTTTCGAGTGAGGTCCAGATGAGAACCAGGCTACCACTCCCAAGCCCTCTCTCCCTGTCCAGAAAACACCCATTACAGGCGCCTCTCTGGAAACCCACTTCCATGGCTCTAGGCAGAACTTCCACTTCTCAGTGAGCAGGGGCTCATATGAAAACGAGAGAACGGAGTGCTTAAGATTTCTCAGTGATTGAATGAGTCACTCACTGCTTTAGAAACAGAGGGAAATGTCAAGGTTGTCAGAGAACCCCCGTGCAGATGTTAGCATAAATCATGCTCAAGTGATCACCCAGCCAAAGCCAGAGGATGTTATTAAGACATCACTAAGTAAAAGGGTACCTGTTTTATATTTCCTGTAAAGGAGACAATTCTGAAAATGGGGTTAAGAGGATCACAGTAACTTTAACTCTGAAATTACAGAGAACTTGGAACACAGCTCAGAACTCCTGGGCTCTGGCCACATGGATTTTCCTCTTGTCAAACTATTTACATCAGCCTCATCAACAAGCCTGGCGCAAACTCCACGTTCAAGATTTAAAGGCAGCCAATAGGGCTTGTAATATATTTTCTCTATCATACTACCACCTAGGGAGAACAGAAGCTGTAAACATTTGGAAACATCTGTCTGCAGCCAGGTTTTCAATTCCACTCTTCTAAAAATTATTTCTCGTGTTCTGTACTAATGACAGAATCCCTAAGTCCTCGTTGTCAATTTCATAATACTTCAAATAGAGCATTACTTTAATTCCAGTTCCCACCAGGCCATTAACCCTAGCACAGCAGAAGGAACGGCAAGGATAGTTTTCAATCATTTCAACCGTGAAAGGAAAAAAATAAATTAAACATCAGCCTCATTGGAATAGGTCATAGATTTTTCTAGTCGACTGGTTGTTAGCTTGTCAATATTTGAATTCTCTCAGAGTCCTCCACACCTCATCTGCTTTCACTGAAATGTGTGTGTTTCACCTGCAAAGAGCAGCTATAAAAGCCACTCGCAATCGCAGCGTGGGAACCTTCCAGACAGAACCCATTGCATCGATTTGCTTATTTTTAGTAACTTTTCCTGAAAGAACTGGGTGGGTCTTTTTCCCCCCTTTGCCAGTTTGATCACCCCGCACAGAACTGAGCGCCGCACAGCTTCCAGCAGGAGTATAACACGCGCTTCCCGGCTCTGCTCCAAATCAATCCGATGTAACAGCTGAAGAATGACGACACTAAAATCAACGCTACTATCCACCTCCAAAAGGGTTGCAACAGGAAATAAACTTTCTATGTCTTAAGAGGCAGTGAAGGGGGACGGGGGCAAAAAACAGAAATCTGTTTTGTTTTTTTTTTTAGGTGGGCTAGATGCGCTACGCTTCCGGTGTGCACTGGGGCATCTGATCAACCTCTGGCAGCTTTAATCCTGAGCTAGCCCAGGGGGCGACCCACAGACACACTCGTGCGGCGCCGGTTTTCCGCCAGCAGGTGCCCGAGGCAACTTCCACATGCCCGGGTGCGAATGCCGGAACAAGGCCACTTCAGGCGAGCGCCAGGCTGCCACTGAACGACACCCAGCACTTTGCGAACTCGGGGGTCCGAGCGCGGCACAGCCTGAGCCGGAGCAGGCTCTGCCGAGCCGTCGGGTGTGGCCTCACCCTGCCCCGGAGCCGAGCGTCGGCGAGAAGTGAGAGCCCCCAAGCTAGCCCTCCGGCCCCGCGCCCTACACCAGGTGCTTACCTGCGGGAAGGAGCCCTCCCGGCGCGGGCCCCGAGGGTAGTCCAAGTGACCCCTGTCCAGCATCAGGTAGAGTGAGAAAATTACGACGCAGAAGATCGCGCTGCCGAACACGGTGAACTGGCGACTTAACTTCATTTTTTTTCCTCGATAGATTCTGGGCCAGGACACGGTCCTCACACGAAAGAGGCAGAGGACTGGCGACTCCAGCCGGCGATCGCCGAAGGCTCTCTGCTCCGGGCTGCACACCCTTCGCGCTCTACAGCGCGAGTCCCGGCCGCGCTCCGCACCTCGTTCCCGGAGCCACTACGCGCCCTCGGCCTAAGCCCTCCGCTGCCTTCCCCGGGGCTGGTCGTCCCTGCGAGGCGGACTCTTGAGCAGTCAGGAAAGGGTCCCCACAAACTTGCTCTCCTGCTGGGGACAGACACCCGGTAGGGCGCGCGGAGCCGGCAGAGGAGAGGTCGCTGCCCCGACTTCCTGCCACCGCCGCCACGACTGAGTCGGCAGGAAAAGTTTTCTCGACAAGGGCAGGCGTGTCCTCGGCGCCCAGAGAACGCGCGGGTTCCGCGGCTCCAGGGCCGAGCGTGCAGCGCTGGCAGTGAGGAGCGCGCGCGCCGAAGGAGGAACTGGACCTGGAGCCGCCGTGCCCCACAACTTAGCGCCGGGACACCCAGGCCCGCCCCCGCCACACCGCCCCCGCGTCCCCGCCGGAGCCCCTTCCTGCCTCGGCTACTGCGGGGACCCGGCCGGGGTGCACCCTGGGTTCCGGGGCGCTGCGATCTAGGACTTTCCTCGGGGTGTGTATTCGTTCCCCGGCTTCTCCCGCCCCCCCCCCGCCGCCCCTACCTTCCCCCTCCCGGGCCCGAGCTGCACGCGGAGGGCGCAGGGGGCGGGCGGCGCCGGGAGGAGGCAAAGCAGAGCAAGGAGAGGACCGTCCCCGGAGAGGAACCCGCTCCAGCTACAGCCCTGAGCACCCCCTCCTTCCCACCCCGAAAACGCGGAGATGGCGGCGGCGGTCACGAAAGGAAGAGCCGCTTCCCCAGCGCCACTCGGCGCTCCGGGACCGCCCGCCACGAGCCTGAGGAGACGGTAGCGGCGGCGCGGCGGCCGTTGGGTCAATAGGCGCCCGTAGCCCTGGAGCTGGGCAGCCGGCTGGCCCCGCCCCCTCTCGACGCGCCGGGATGAGGGGGCGGGCCCCCTGGCGCCCAATCACAGCGCGCCGCCCGCCAGGCCCGCCCAGCGCCTGCCTCACTGGGCCCTGACAGTAGGAAGACCTCAAGAGGCTTCGGTGACAAGGGAGGCGGCTTGGCAGGAACCGGGGCCAGCAGTAGCCGGCGCTCCAAAGCGCCTGTGGGTCATTGCCCAAATTCCATCCTCTGGTCGGGTCTTCTCTGCTGGAACACCCAGACCAGCCTTGGAAAGGTCGGTGAAGGGCTGCTGTCAGGAAAGGTAGACAAAAATCTGAGGATCCTCTTTGGACTCATCTCTTCCTCCTTGGCTTTTGGCGACACCCTGATGAAACCTGGGAGCCAAAGACGCTGACGAAGCTTCATCCAGGCAGATGTAGACATCAGTCGACAAAAATCTAATGAGAGGGAGCAGAGAAGAGCTTGTGCCGACGGTTGAATTATAGCCTCTGGGATCCAAATTCACCCTTTTTCCCTGCGCTGGGAAAATGAATCTGGGCCTTTGGAGTGGGTTTAGCTTCTCCTTCTGGGACATTTTGTCAGTAGAGGGTGCTGAAGAGACATCGCAGGAAATCAAGGAACTTGCTTCCTGGTTCTGGTATATCTGATAAGCAGTTTCTCCTAGCCTACCTGACTTTTTCAAGTCCCAAACTCCTCGGTGGCCGGCAGGTTTTGTAATGGCGGAAGGCCTGAACAGCTTTCCTGACGGTCTAGCAACAACACAAAGCGAGTTGGGGCAGGGAAGCATTATCACAATGACCTCTGTTCTATCACCCGTACTACAGTTGCCACGAGATCTCTATCTTAGCCTCTGACTGGATGGGCAGGGCCATCTTGGGGGGGGGGGGCTTTATCAGCTCAAGAGGTAACTATAGGGTTTGCTCCCCGCAGCTGCTGCCTATATTCTTTCTGTGAATATAGTGAATCCCTCGTTGTTTAATTCTCTATTAAAGAATTCGTTCTCTTAAGCCTTCAGTGTCCAGGAAGTAGTCCCAGGAGATTGACCTGCAAAGACAGGATTTGGAGGTCAAACTGCCTGATCTTTGCCTAGAGCGCCTTGCCAAAGGGAAATAGAATGGTAATTTGGGTCGTGAAGAGCTCTCAGTTAATTAAGCAATCACCTGTGGTTGATTCTGATGAAATGCCAATGGAGCAAATATGTGGGGGACACGGTGATAGCTACGTTTGACCTCGTGGCTACAATGGGACCACAGGGACATTGTTGGGGGAGGATGCTTTGGAGGACTTCTGAATGCTTATAAAGAGAAACGACAAACGCGGGTCCATCAGTACTCCTATGGTATGAGAATCAAAGAGATTCCATTAACAAGAGGACCCCTCTCTTGTAGCAACGAGAATTACATGACTGAAGATCAAATGTTTTATTTTGGTTTTGGAGCGGCTGACTTATTGTTAACTACTGAATTCACAGACGTGTCAAGTTTTTCCCCTTCTAAAAAGTGGATGGATTCATTGGTGAACGATAAAATCCTAAAGTTTGGAGTAAGTCAGACACATAAATCTAGCAGTCCAGCGCTGTATGCCCCACCCCTCCCCCAACACATACCTGAATGATCATGCTACACTTCTCTCACCCACCGGTGGAAGCAGTTGCCACTAAGTGGTTAGCACACTGACGTTATTTTTTTGCTTGAAAACCTTGTCAGTTTGGACTGGAGAGATGGCTTAGTGGTTGGATCATTGGCCATTCTTCTAGAAGACCTGGGTTCTGCACCCACATGGCAGCTCACAACCATCTCTAACTCTCTAACCAGTTCCATATGGGAATTTGGCACCTTCTGTTCTATTTGGACACCAGGCATGCATGTAGTACACAGACATACATATAGGCAAAATATCCATATAATAAAATAGTTAAAAAAGATAAAAAAAATCTTGTCATATTTAAGGTTCGGGGGATTGTACACATATGTATGTTTTTCTAAAATACTCATCTTTCTTATGAAATCCACCAGAAGTGGTTGTCCTCATCTGAAGCATATTCTTTGACTTGGAATTTATATCTTTCTCAAAAAACTACTAGTCAACTTCTACACCACTATAATTGAGACAATAATCACATTTTTGCATGTAATCTTGTGAAGTAGAATAGAGCAATAGTTCACACATCAAAATAACTATAATTGTATCTAATATATGTTGGCAAAAATCTGGGAACCATATATAGAAATGGTTTCTAAGGGTCAGGGACCATAAAAGATAGAATGTAACACTAGATGTGGTCTGAGTTTATTGCTGCTCTGGGCTAGAAAGATAGCACTTGATGCTCTTACAGAGGACTCAGGTTGTATTCCCAGCATCAGTATGACAACTCAGAACCCAATCTAACTCCAGCTCAGATAATCTGATGCTCTCTTGTGTCCTCCTTGGGCACTACATACATGTGGCACACAGGATCACATGCAAGTGAAACACCAAAATGAAGAAAATAAAAAATAAATAAATCTTTTTTTAAGGCATTTAGCTCATGCAGTTAAAATTGATTTGACTAATGGGCAGTTTAGGAGATTGCGATACTAGAACTTCCTGGCGTGGTGTGGAAAAGGAAAGCCAATGATTTAGAAAACAAATATTGCATTGGATTTATCATATGCAACGTACAAACCCATCTCCCAGCTGTGCCCCATGCTGGGACACAGAAGGTACACCCTTCACTGAAGTGTTGAGAAAGACACTAAAAAAATCTCTGAAGATTCTGCCCCTCTGGGCCAGGTATGACTACAGGCAATGGCACTGTTTAGCTGGCCTCTCTGGTTTACATGAAGATGGCAGGATTCCCAGAATAGCAGAAGCCGGGCAGCACTCAGCCAACAAAGTCAGAGTAGACCCCTTCATCTTTATAAGTGGCAGACTATGTCTGCCCAGAGATGTCTGCAGAGCATAGCGCATAAGCAGCCTAAGTAGAAAATTCTTTCTGTTTTTAAAACATGAAGCTCTAGACCAGTTAGCCAAACTCTGACTTGAGTTGCAACTGTAAAGAGGCACAACCTTTCACATTTCAGACCTAAATCAACTCACAGGCCTGGGTCACTTGGTTGGCTTTATAGGAAAGACCTTATGCTGTATCTACAATGTACAAACAAAAAAGGCACACTGCTTTGCAGGAGGAGGAGAAGCTGTTTATTTACATTTGTGATTGCCAAATTTCAAATGAAATCATAAGGTTGGAGCCCTAATCCAATCCAACTGAGGTCCTTCCTTGTAAGAAAGAAACATACTATGACATACATGATGCACACCATGACCGTCTGACAACACAGTGAAAAGGTGGCTGGCTCTAAGCCATGAAAGACAACCCAGTCCTGCTCAAACTTTGGTTTGGGGCTGTTGGCCTGGAGACTGTGAGAAAATGAACTTCTGTTATTTGTGGCACCCTATCTCATGGTGACAGACTAAATGTGGACACACTGTACAGAAAACAGCCACCCACCTGACACAGGTTATATTTTTTTTAAAAAAAATCATACAATAGGAAAATAAAACAATTGTGGAACATTTTTTGCATAGAAGACATATCAATGGCTCACAGCTATATAAAAAGTTTTCAAGGGGGGCTGGAGAGATGGCTTAGAGGTTAAGAGCACTGACTGCTCTTCCAGAGGTTCTGAGTTCAATTCCCAGCAACCACATGGTGGCTTACAGCAATCTATAATGAGACCTGGTGCCCTCTTCTGGCTTGCAGGCACACGTGGAAGGAATGCTATACACATAATATAATAAATAAATAAATTAAAAAAAAAAGTTTTCAGCATTGATCATCAGATACTTACGTACTAAAATCACAACACATATCACTTTACACCTGTTATGATGGTTTTGTAAACAAGTAAAATAATGCTATTGAGGGTATTCTATAATGGGGGGCCCTTGTAAATTGTCAGAGGGATGGGAAACAGTTATCACAATAAAAACAATTTGAGGTATAATTTCAAATAGCACTGTACAAATTGGCACAGGTTATGGAAAACAGTATGAAAGTTTCCTGCAATCTGAAAACAGAACTTCACTACAGCCCAGCAATACCACTACTAGGTGTGTGTGTGTGTGTGTGTGTGTGTGTGTGTGTACAACTTACCGTCTACAAGCAGCTTTTTTTTCTAGAAAATTAATTTTTATCATATCGATTGTGATTTACTCCACTAAGACCTTTCACTGTAGTATCTTGGCCGTTGGGAATAATGCTTCAGCAACATAGGACAGCAAATGATACCTGCTAAAATACGTCTCTACTCAGGCTGGAGACGTGATCATCAGTAAATTGCTTGCTGTGCAAACATGAAGACCAGAGATTTAAATCCCCAGGACCCAAACAAAGCTGGACAATGTAGATTGCATCTGTAATTCCAGACCTCTTTTAGCAAGATGGGAGGTGGAAACAGGAGACTCCCTGGTCTCATCGGCCAGCTAGTCCAGTATGTAGAGCACAGTGGTGAACAAGAGACACTGTCTCAAACAAGGTTCGAGTGTCAACCCGTACTCAAGGTTGTCCACCACCACAAAAGGTTAAGTTTTTTAGATACTGCTTCACATCTGTTCAAGTTGTGTCTTAGTAATGAGGACAATAATATTTTAATATGTGAGTTGCTGTCTCCCAGCATTGGTAATAACTATTCTACTGAGGGAAGTAATACTTCAGTAGAGACATTCTCTCTTATGCTCACTGAACTTTTAAAAATGTTATAGTTATGATTGTAGAACACTAAAGGGCATAGAACGGGTGGCTCTCCTGGATGTTGGGACAGTCTGTCTTTCAAATGGTCTAAGCATTCTTAGCTATTCTTCCTGGATATGCTGAGAGTGCAAACCCTGGCCACTTTTCAAGTAGGGCCACTGCTCAGGGCTGCCTTTGTCATAAACAACCAGATAACCAAATTGTATCTCCTCCCAAAAAGCCAATTTGCTTACCACATACCACAGAAATAGGAAATGCCCTAATTCAGTATTCCTCAACTATGACACAAACCTGCTATACATGTGGCTTCCTCCTGAACCCCTCACCTTAGACACAGCAGGGCTCCAAGGACATGGGGAACCAGCACCACCTAAGACATACAACTCGGACAAGTCTCTATCTCATGGTTTCTTCCAGGATCTATAAAGCAGTAACTGACCACAGATCCTTCCTGAGTCTCCAAACCACCCACCTACCTAAGATGGTGCTGATGCTATGCCATGTTCTGTATCTGCCTGTGCTTCCTCCCCATCGCAGAAATGTGGGTAAGGCGTGAGTCAGGAAGTATAACAAGCCACTGAAGGGCAGCAGAAGGATAAAGAAGCTGGAGGATGACCACCCTGTCTTCAGAATTCTTCCCATTACTGACTGAGTTGGTTTGCATCTCTCTTTCCCAGTAGGTTACAAGCTCCTGGGATATGGTTTGCCATTGTACCTCAATGGACAGAATAGTGTCTATCAATAGTGAGGCTTAATAAGCACCTTCTGAATTAACTGACTGGTTCTGAGGCACCAGTGAGGGTGAACTTACTAGTGCTAGGAAAGAGGTAGTTGCCCTGGCTTATATAAAGGTCTGTTTGCTAGTCTACATTCAAAACTGTTCTTTGGGTTGGAGAGAGAAGGCTTGTTGGCTAAGATCACTGGCTGCTCTTCCAGGGGTCCCCCACATGACAGCTAGCAACAGTCTATAACTTCAGTTCTAGGGGATCCAGCATCCTCTTCTGACCAATGTGGGCACTTGGCATGCATGCACGTGGGACACAGACATAAGTGCAGAAAAAACTCCCCCCACACACATAATATAAAAATAAATTTTAAAAAAGATATTCTTAGCTTTATGAATTAGCACGTTTTCCCCCAAAATACTTTCTTCAAAGCCCATTAAAGAGGATTCCTGAAAAGAAACTTTGCGAATCTTAATCATTACAGGAAGCCAATATTTTGATATAAAGAAATAAAGCAAATAAGTCTATGCTGGGTGTTTAACGTTTCCTTGATTAGCTTTTATAATACTGCCACTTTAGTGTGCTGGTACCTATTTCATCTATAATGAAACTTAGATGCAGAAAGATTAACATGGTTTAAAGTACATAACTACTAAATGCACACTTGGTTCTTCTAATTTCAAAACTTTTCTGTTTCCTCTAGCATGCTATAGAATCAAATATATTACCCCAACATTTGGGAGGCAGGTGGCTCTCTGAGTTCAAGGGTAACCTGGTCTAAAGAGTGAGTTCCAGGGTAGACCAGGCTAACCAATGCTACACAGGAAAAACCTTGTCTCAAAAAAAATAAAATTGCATACAATCATCTTGGATAAAGTGGGTGGATTTTGCATGGCTACTCTTGGGACTGTGCTATCCTGATTCAGTGTGAAGTGCTATAAACATGTCTAGGTGCTTTAAGCTATTTAACAGGGGACACTTACAAAATCTGGGTCCACACCACCGAGGAAGGATTCAGACAAGCCTCAAAGAATGATCGCCAGAACAATGCGGAGCTGGCCCGTCAGTGCAGCTAATAGCTCTAGCACAAGGTCAGAGCTCTGTGGGTAGGTGTGTCGAAACACTACTGCTCTCCTCCACTTCTACTTACTGTTCCTTGGGGTCTGAGTAATGAATTAGGAACGCCAGTGCAGAAGGAAAGTCACTGACAGGTCAGAAGGATGCTCATCCCTCTTCTTTCTAAATCTATCGTGGGTATAGCCAATGGACAAACACAATCCAGATCTACAGCTCGAGGTACAAAGAAGTCTAGTAGTCTCTGCAGTGTGCAAGCAATAGGGCAGGGAGGGGGAGGCACACGGAGGGAGCCAGCCTGCAGCACTTGTCATAGCCAGCATTAGTAGGAAAAGCTGCTTCTACAGAGAGGACGGAGTAAGTATTCCAACACCATCTCTGCCCAGGAAGACCTGTAATACACAATGTGTGATAAGTTACTCAAACTCCAAACTCCTGGCATCCAAATCTTTATGACTATGATTTACTCGGAGGAAGATGTCTTCTATTCACATGGTTATTAAGGCCAACAGTGTATCTAAATATGTACACATCAGAGACAAAGCGATTTGTGGCGCAGGCTCATCACTGTCATTTCCAAGAGCCCTCTGCTTGCTGTCACTGTGGTTGGCATGATGTGAAGATCAGGCTTACTTCCAGCCGCCCTAAGCTGTTTGCTCTGGATTCTCTCTGGCTCTTATTTCTCCTCTGCCGCACTCAACAAGGAAAGGCTTAGTAACTGAGTATCCTAAAGCTTCAAAGACAGCACATCCAACCTCGAGGGGAGAAAACTTTGCCCTAGGTTTCAGAAAGAGTGGATAGGAAGCCAAGCTCAGGTTTCCTGTCAAAGCCTTTTATCATCACAACAGAAGCAAGCTTGAGATTGCGATCTGTCTAGATACCAAATGGTGAGGGTAAGTGTGCGTGTGTGTGAGCATGTATGCATGCGTGCGTGCATACGTGTGTGTGTGTCTGTGTGTCTGTGTGTGTGTGCGTGCATGTGTGTGTTCCAATTTATATCAAGTTCAATAACAGGCAAAAACTCAGCTATCTCTTTAAGTAAATTATGAAACAAAGCAATAGCACTCAGCAAGAAAATAATGGCAGAGAGAAAGGAGATGTGGGGGTTTCAAAGTGAGGACAAGTTCCCAGGAAACCCCATTTTATAAAATATTTTCACATAATTTTTGAAATCAAATGCAACGGGCTTTTTGCCTTTGATAATTTTTGGGCCAGGCCAAGTTCTTCCCGTGGATTCTTTCCTTGACTCTACCAAGAACATTCAGAGAGGGGAAGTGTCGTTAGCTCTCTTAGTAGACAGGAAACTGAGGCACACCTTCCTCTAGTCTTTCTGTATCCATGCTGCTTCATGGCAGAAGTGGCGTGTTATGTCTAATGGCAACATTGTTCTGCTTCACTAGCCAGAAAAGAATTATGAATAAATTATGGAACTCTATTTTTATTACCATTTTATAATCAGAAAGGTTAAGAAAAACAGGATGAAAAATTATACACATAGACACATTATACAAACTAAGATTGTATCTGTTACTAATATGCATGTGTAAAGATAAGAGACCAGAACATAGGATACTGATGAGGGAAGGTGATGGAAATATTTGTGCTTTCCCCCTTTCTCTGTTTCTAAGATTTCTCATAAAGCAATCATATCAAATTACAAAGGAAAAATAAATGGCCTAAAATTTACTTTCCACCTAGCTGGTATATAAAAGTTCATTTCTGCTCTCTCCTTTCCTACAGCTTTGGAAACCTCTCCTGCTCAGTGAGTGACTTCATTACCAAATTGATGGCACCAGATCATTCTAGCCATGCAAATCAGAAGGCCACAGCCAGCTGAGGAGAAGGCGGATAAAAAGATTACATTAAAAATTAAAGCGATGCGTAGCGACATCAAGATAGCGTGCTTACGATTATTTCTACATATTTAATATTCATGTAATTGCAGAGCCAGTCACGACAAATATTAAGTCTTGAATCAGATCCCTTTGGCCCTCTGATACTGCGACCTTGAACTGCAACCGCCAGATCATACAGAAGCCACGGCTTCTGGAGAAGCATCTCTTCAGACTGTAAATGATAAATGCCTTTTTCTTAGAATGTCATCACGGTGCTTCCTGGCTTTTGTTTCTTTCCAGTGCCCTGTAGCTTCTCACTCTAGTATATGTTGTTCACGCAGAAAGGCCCAGCTTTCCGTCTTCTACGAAGTGTGTGTCTGTGTGGTTTGCTGCCACTCCTGTGATGTGATGTGTTTTCTGTCAGAAGAAATTTACAGGCACATTAGCTTACCTGACAGGCACAGGCTTTCCTAAAGAGAAGCTTCCCCAGGCTGGAGGCCACTCTGTCCTAGTAGCTCATCCCCACTCTCCAGCCCTGCTATACCACAATAGCTCAAGTACACACCCCAGCCTCTTTGCCTGTGTGTATTGCCTTGGATCCTGGTTTCAATTCTCCTGTGCCCAATGCTCAGCATTGAGGAGGTTCTGCAGTAATTAACTCATATTTCCACAGCAATCTGATGGCTGCAGTCTGCAGATAAAAGCTAATGTCTTTCCTCACAAGCCATACAGACACCATGGAAGAGATAGGCAGAAAAAGTGAGTCCTGGACACCAGGGAGGAAAGGTAGCATTCAAGAGACATACAAAAAGCAATATAATTAACTTTTATAGTGTTTAGAGAGAACATTCTGGAACAATTTGCTTTCCTCAGTGTGTCTAGGAAAAAAAAAAAGTCAACAAGAAAAGAAATTTATTGAAAACTCATAAAGTGAGACAGCTAAAATTATTTTCTTAGAAAATTTTGACTAAATGAAAATATTTCCCTCATGGTTGTTGAAAAACCAAAAGCCTATACATTTTCAGTTTCTTGAATATTATTTCTGCATGTTGAAGAGTTTGTTAAGATCAAGCGATTCTGGCTGGGGTCCATTCATATGGTGGCTGAAGCTAAGGCATGTGTGCTGTGTGAGAACCTTTAGGCCTTCTAAATCATTCCCTATTTTGAGAGTGTGTCCTTTGTCCTCCTTGGTTTGAGTCCTCAGCATGTAACTATGTGACCCACAGAAGCTATTTCCCATAGTCCAAAATCGCATGTGTCTCCAGTGATTCTCCTAGTTGCCAAGGCCATCCATGGTATTGGTCTGGGCCACTCGCAGAACGGGAGAGTAAGTCAAGGAACCTAGCCCAGTTTGCAAAGCCAGATGGGCAGTTTTCTTGGGACTCACTCTTTAGATAATTGTCTGGGAGATTCTCCTTTGTTTTCTTTGTCTTTCTGTCTTGGCTCATGATCCTCAGATGTTTCAGACGAGGCAACTCCAGCTGTGTTCTTGTCTATGACCACTGTCCCTTCCATCTTCAGAGTTCAAAAGAGAAATCTCCCTTGTTTCTAGTAGCCTGCTCGTCCTCAGAAGACCAACGCTTTCTGGATTTTGATCTGTAGCCTAGTTCTTGCCTAGTCTGCTTTTCCACAAGGACAGGAAATCTCTTGGCCTTTTGCAGCCTGGAAGGAATAAGGATCCAGACTAGGGTTGCAGTTTCCAGATTGTCTTGATGACTTTGGCCCACTTCCCCACTCCACGGCAGTAGCATCCCCAGTCCAGCTAGTCATTAGATGATGTGGGAGTGTCATATATCAATCTGTTGATTTCATTGGTTAAAAAATAAAGAAACTGCTTGGCTGGCCCTCATAGGTTAAAACATAGGTGGGAGGAGTAAACAGAACAGAAGGCTGGGAGAAAGAAGCTGAGTCAGAGAGTCCCCATGATTCTCCCACTCCAGGCAGACGCAGGTTAAGATCATTCCTCGTAAGCCAGCTCGTGGGCTACACAGATTAATAGAAATGGGTTAGATCGATATGTAAGAGCTAGCCAATAAGAAACTGAAACTAATGGGTCAGGCAGTGTTTAAAAGAATACAGTTTCCGTGTAATTATTTCGGATCACAACAATTAGGGAGACATGGAAACCTGAAGACAGAGAATCATTTTCCCCGGCACCTTGGGAAGCAGAGTACCAGCCTCTAGGTTTTAGTATGCGACCACTCTACACTGGAAGGTATTTAGAAAAAGAATTAATTTATCTAGGGAAGTTTGAGCAGCAGTCTTGCTGAAACAGAGGGCCAGTTTAGATGACAACTCAAGGTGCTTTAAGGTCATTTGTGTGTTGCTTTGTTTAACTCACAGGATTTTAAAACAATAACTAAACATTCATTTCATAAACAATGTACATTTATGCTTATAGCTAAACCACCAGGAAAGGTTTTCTAATTTTCACATTGAATTATTTGAACAAAATAACTGTCAAATGCTGACCATGTGCCGGGGAGACCCTGTTGCAGGCTCTTGAAATGTATTACATTATGAAAGACATACTAAGCCTTCAGTATAAAAGTTGTAACTAGAAGGCAAGAATTCCTGGGTCCTTCTGAAACATCACCCATCATTCCTATAGCTGCTAATTCTCTACATTCTCCAAACCATGAGTTTCAGTTTCCCCTAACATCTTCTAGCATTAAACCTCAGACACCCCAGCATGCTGGACCCATTCTCCCTAAGATGAGAACCTCCAGGACTTGAATTTATCGTCTTTATAGAAGTCTTCAGAGTCTGTTGCCTTTGTCACAGAGAGCTCTACTGAAACTCTGTGCCTCGACAGACAAACTGACAAAATGGACCATGGAACATGGAAGGCTTCAGCAGTCTGGGTGGCTACACTCACAGTCATCTGGGGAGCACGTGAGATGGAAACAGAGGGAGAACTACTCACCTGGAAACCTGGATGTCAAGAGAAAAATTCAAACCCAGGAGCTTTTCTCCTAAGAGCCCCCGTGACATTTTGTTCTTTAAATAAATCTTTTCTTCCTCTCTTTAGGCAAGAGATTGACATTTTAAGATCAGTCATCCTCTGCTTTGCCGGTTTGGTAGACTGAGAACAAGATAAATGGAAATTAGGCCCAATTTCCATCTTTTGAATAAAAGTGCCCAAAATAACTGCATCTTAACTCAGTACAAAAGAAGAGATCTTGTTTCCCCCAACAGCCGTGCTCTTTGTGGTGGTTCTCGATATATTTGAATATCAAAATCCTGCCCTGTTTTCTCCCGAAGATTCATTCTAAGCGGTTAGCTGCTGCTTGAACATCAGTGGAAAGCACTGCATCTCATGCCAGGCTTCTCTCCATTGCAGTCAAGGATGCTTTAGGCCTCCGCACAGGCTCGCTCTTGCTCGCTTTGTCAACCCCTCTCCTTCTGCAGAGAAACAGAGCTTTTGATTGTAAAGTATGCTTTTTGCACAGTGACTCATCGGAGAAATTTTTATAAAACTCTAGATATCTAGGTGTAAATAGTAGATCTATAAATCAAGCATCTATATGAATCATAAATAAATGTATTTCATCCCAATTCTTTGTTACACTTACTAGACAAAAGCAAATTTCTATACTTACAGATAAATTGCTTATTTTTTTAATAATGTAATCTTGCCTGAATATTTAATACTGCAGGACATAGAGCACTTTCAATATGTTCCAACATTATTTGAACATGATTTTGATCTTACAGTCCTCAATTCTGAGAATGCTAGTTCTCATAGATACACAGCACAAAATCACAGAAGTATATTTAGGGCCGTTTTAGAAAGTAATAGAAATTCTGTCTTAATCCCAAGACAAAGTTTGTTAATGATTTTTTGTGAGTGACTCAGAGCAGTAATTTAAAAGCAGTTCTTACAACCAAACACTCATACAGCAAAATCCAAAAATCTACTTGTCTTCTACATGCTGGGAAATGGTGGCAGAAAAATATTACAATCCTTTGGTTTTCATTATGTTTCTATAGGAGCAAAATATTTTTGCATACAGCAAAAGCACTATAAATTCATGACATACAGTAATCTTGAATCTGAGCAACACTATGAGGCGTGGCGGCATGCCTGCAGACAGTACATGTGGTATGTTCAGATCCAAGGCTGCAGTGGAATGGTGCCATGCAACACAGTTGAACGCTGTCATGAGACCTCAGGTCCATGTGATTACACATGTCATATTGAACTAGTTTTCCATTGAGGCATGCTCAGAAACCTTTTACCATTGTCAAAACTTTCATAGCCCCCACATCCGGTTACGCAACCCACAGTTTAAGAAGCTGGAGTAATAAGCTAATGTAGAATTTTTTCGCCTTAGTTCATAACAGTCGGTACCTTGTGTTTAGGACTCTTCCTAATACTGTGACAAACTACCTTTGCTAAGGAAGGCAGGGCTCATCTGGGATCATCATTTGCAGAGGTTATAGTACATCATGGCAGAGAAGGCAGGACACACACAGCAGCCACTCGAAGTAGCTGGTCACATAATATATACAGGCAGGAAGCAGAAGAAAATGAACGTGGTGTTCAGTTTGCATTCTATTTTCCCTGTTTATTCAGTCCTGGACTCTAGCCCAAGAAGACAGTGACTAACACACACACACACACACACACAGACACACACACACACAGACACACACACACACACACGAGCAGAGAGAGAAAGAGACGGAAAGAGATCAAGACATCAGTTAAACCTCTGTGAAAATACCCTTACAAAATAGCCTCACTACTGCCATAGGGGTTCCTTAATCTAATCAAAGTAACAATAGAAACCAACTCTGACTTGCCTCTTGTTATATGTAAAGGATCTATTAGTAGTCGGCTGGCCTCTCTAAAAACCAGATCTCTTTTGGGTTTTAGCTCATTTTAAATCATCTTAAAAGTACAATGGCTCTCATTTCACTGAGTCAGTGAATTTCCAGCAGATATTTCCTACAGTATACTGTTCAGTTGACATCGGGTAAGTGCTGGGTGCCAGAGACTCTTCAGAGGTTTGCTGTGGAGAGTGGCACCGGCTGAGGCCGGTCAGGACCATTCTGCGATGTCTTCTCTCTGACTAGTCTGTGACCTGAGCCAAGGCGCCAGTCTCAGAGACTCCAGTTCTTTCAGTGCAGGGAGGGTTGCTTTTCTTAAGTCACTCACTTGTTCAGGCTGCTACTGGTTTGATGAATACACCGCAGTGGATACCCAGTGGCCTCACAAAGGCAAATGCTTCTCAAGGCTCCCAAGAATTCCTAACTCTAATGCACAGGACTGTTCTGATGTTAAGAGTTGTAAATGACCCGAAATATATTTTAAGGGAGCACATATGTAGAACAGTTACTCTAGTGTAGATTTAAATATATTTTTCTGCCCCAGGTTTATCCTTCTCCTAGGATGCCATATAATATAGGGGGTAGTTGTGGTGAGTCATTGAGAATTCCAAGCACTGTGATCTAATCTCAACAGGACAATAATGCACCAGGTTACAAAAGTAATCAATAAGTCCAGATAACACTGGACCTACCCTGTGACAGTTAATAGACACAACTCCTCCATTCTGTGGCATTTCGGTATTTTGAAGGGTTTTCCAAGCATCTGCATCTCACTGTCGTTACTGTTCATTTGTTTGTATTAGTAAGTGAATGCCTTCTGTTTGCACAACACTGCATTGTTTTCTTATTTGCAAGCCAACAGACAGTCAGTCTTTCAACATCGTGAGAGAACTGTCCTTTTCCTTTTTGTCTTCTCACTGACTGGAAGGTGTTTTGTAAAAATGCTTTCTAAAGCTCAACCAGACTTGTGAAATGTACAACAGTTCGGTACTGAGACCAGGCTGATTATGTGAAATGTAGTATAATTCTCCAATTTCTAACAGAGAGGTGTGTGTGTGTGTGTGTGTGTGTGTGTGTGTGTGTGTGTGTGAGAGAGAGAGAGAGAGAGAGAGAGAGAGAGAGAGAGAGAGAGAGAGAGAGAACTTCGAAGGGCTTTTGAGATATCATCTGTGTACATCACTACTTAGTAGATTTCAATGTCTTATACCAAAAATCAACTCACCACATGGCATTGGTCAGAGAGAGGACAGGCTCTAAACTCCCTTTCTCAAAGTGAGCCCCACTGATGCATCATGCACGTGCAAAGTCAAGTAGTCCAGTGTGAGTTATAGTGAAGCGCTCTCTCCACTGCTCTGACTCCCTAATAACATTTCGCGGCTTTCTCTTCTTTCTTTCCTCAGTCTTGCTATAAATATCAGAGCTGATGACTGACTTTTATTGCTGCCTTTCGTGCAGGCTCCTCAGGCTTGCAAATCAGCCACAGATTCTGGGAACGGTCTCCCAGTCCCCTGCCCTCGCTCACACACTTTCCTGGTGTAGCTTGGGGCAGGAAATAATGCAGAAACACTGTCCAGAGCATGAATATGAATGAACTCGGGTTGAAGTTTTTGACTGCCGTTCCAGCCATTTAGGCCTCCTCAGCGCGTGGACCAGAGAAGCTGCACCCTGAGATAGTTCCCCTACTGAGAGGGTGGTAGAAGGCCAGCTTAGATAGACAGCACCCTTGGGAATGGAGAACAGAAATGCAGGGACAAAACAGAATCAGGGACAAACAGAACTATAGTAGCAAAGGCTTCCCACAAGCAGGAATTCTGCTCCTACTGCAAGTACCGCTGCTCTTTAAACGTAAAGTTCCAAGGTGATTCATTTTTGAAGTGAGCTGCTATTTCCTGGTAATGGTCCAGATTAACACTTTAGCTGTCGCCTTCCAGCCTTCCCATAGCACCACACATGCGCCTCTCATCCCGCTTCACTGAAACTTACAAAGCAAGTCTAGCGGCTTTGTCACTATTTAGATAAACCCTTGTGTGTGCGCGCAGAAACCAAGCTGAAACAGGAGAGAATGGGACAATGGATCAAAATGATCAACACTTTTGAGGACATAATAAGCACTTTATTGCCCGCACGCCTACTCTCATTTAACAGGACTGTTCGACGTACAAACCAATCTATGCTCAGTTTCGTAAATGAGAAAACCGAGGCACAAAGGCATCGAGTGACTCATGGAGGTCAAATGTAGGATGGGTCTGCGCAGACGTGGCCCCTCAGCACCACATGCCACTCTTCAGAACAGATGTCGGCATCACCCAACAAGTACCACTTGAGGATGCTGTTTGGGTACTCAGTGCAAGCTTCAGCTAACCTTAGAGTTACAGCAAAACGTCTGCGTTATGTGGGTGATTCCATCCTCCCATGAATCTCAGCCTGAATCTGGGCCATATAATGGCTACTAACCCTGAGTCAATATTACAACTAAATTAAATTAATACCGTCACTGAAGTTTCCATGGGAAAGGGTTACATGTAACATTAAAGATCCCACAAGGCCGATTAACTGATTTAAACTTGAGTGATTGGTTTTAGAGTAAAAAAGATATAGGTACAGACCCGATTACCTTGACTTACATTAGCCCCTTGAATCGACATTTTTTGCCCACCTCTGTGTTTGACCTAACATACTTCACACGACTTGCTGGATCCTTTTGGAATATACAAACAAAGCCCTAATTTCCACCCACCCAAAAGTTAAGAATGTTATCAGCATCTGAGGCCCAGAGAAAACCTCCCTCCTCAGCTGTAACTGTCTACCTGATATTTTCAAAAGCACATTTTTAAATGTCATCACTTGTAACTTTCTTTGTTTTGTTACCACAGAAGACTTCATGAAACTGTTACCACATTGCAACACCATATTTGGATAAGCCCAAACCTGTATTTCTGGAGCCTGGTCACTCTGTTTTGGTTCCAGAATAAACAACCTTTTATTTCTTTAGAGACGAGAGCTGTGTTTTGGGCATCAAAAATATGACCCCCCCCCAAGTTGGGCTAGTCATATTCCAGTTGCTCATTATATACCACAAGCAGAATAAGAACTGATGGGTACTTCCAAGGAAGGGCTTTTACTGAGAATGTGTTCAGACCTTGGTGTGGTCAGCAATAATCAACAAGGAGCAATAATCTCCAGCCACCCTGTACCTCCCAGCGGCTGCCAAAGACAGTCTCAGGGAGCAAGGGACTCTGTAGGCCTACAAGGTGGACATCCAAGTTGACTTTGGGGCCAGATCCAAGCAAAGCTTTCTGAGGAGGAAGAAACCTAAACAAACATAAAGAAGATGTAAACAAATATAAGAGGGAAAATGTTCTTGACAAAGAAATAGACTCCGTCAAGACTCTGGAGGAGCAGGGAGTGCATCAAGCTTGAGGAAAATAAAAAGGGGACACTAAAATTGCTTCCTCGGCCCTTTCTGTCTCTTAAGATTTGAGGTAAATTTTTTTTCCTTTCTTCTTCTGTTTTTAGCATTTTATCTGAGATGCTAAGCACTAGAGAAGAAAAAGGCAAGGGGTCATTTGAGCAGAGAACCAGAAGCCAGAAGTAGCTAATAACTTTCACTCCCCATATCCCACACGCTCCCATACAGAGACTATACTATATGCGGACAGTATCCCTGATCTGACAGCAACCAAGCAGCTGCCCGATGTGAAAGGCAGGTGGAGACCCGGGCTGGGTGGTATACCAGCTTCACGTTACTCAACCCAGCACAAGCCTCAACCTTCCCTCTCTGTTGAGTTACACAACTGGAATTTGCTAGATCTGCCTGTCTGCTTGAATGCCAGGTTCTAAAATGCCCCAATAGCGTTAATGTGACACAATAAAGTATAAAAGCTCTTTTTAGAGAGAAAATAAAAGTTCTCCAGTGACTGCTACCCTTGCCCCTGGCTAGCATTACCTAATGTGGCCAGCCAGAAGGAGAATTCAGATGAATGAAGTCTTGGATACAGAAGCCATACAAAAGAAATAAAAAGAAACTAATGCTTCAGAGAAATGTGGTACACCAGTCACGTGTCACCCCCACATAGAGAGAGGGACATGGGCAATGCCCTCCCTCTCTTTGAGAAGCTGAAATAAGTCAAGAACTTATCAGTATTCACTAACCATGAAAGAATTTTCTTTGGGGCTCCAGAATTTTCCAGAAAACTATTCAAGTGGGATCATTTGTGCTTGCTGTCTTCTACAATGGTGGTTAAGTTGATCAAAAACATCTAAGACTCCCAGCAACATCTAATACTCCAAGCAGACTTCCTTCACAAAGGTGACATTCCCCTTGAAGATCGCCTTATTAATATGTTGAAAAAGATTTCATGACTAAACATAGATAAGATTTCTGTGGCTTCTATCTTTGGATAAAACACTTCATTCAGATCAAGCAATGATTAAATATGCAGGGCATGAAATAAGCAGCAAGTTTGGCTTCAAAGCCATCTTGCAAATTGTACACCATCCAAGCCAGACCATATGCCTTTAAATCTAGATGGCTGCCTACGTATCCAAGTAGTATCCAAGTGCTACTTCTCTACGGCAAGAACCTTCAGAGGAGGAACAGGCGGATCAGGGTAGCTGGTCGATAAATGCGTGATGATAAATGGTTGAGTCCACCGAGACTCAGCTAACCACCCTTCACCATCTCTTTGGGGATGATTATTCTGTTCTGTCAGAGAAAAGCATCCAAACTGGCAGCTCAAACCCACTTTATTCCTGAGCAGCTCACTGTGACATCTGCGGTAGTCCTTGTCTAGGAAGTATTGCCACCATCTTCTTTTCGCTGCTTCAACAAACTCCTCCCCTACTTCACACCCGACCAGCCTACCCCTGTGCCTCACACCTGAACCCCTGAGCAGAAGATGCAGGTCAGTCATGGGCATGTGACACCCAATCTGAATCTTCCTTGAGATTGGTACCCGGACATGAGAGGAAGAGTCTTCGGCCCATTGGGTTGATTAAGCTAGGAGGACGGAGGCCAGGGAGATGCTGGTGGCCGAGGATGGAGGCCAGGGAGATGCTGGTGGCCTCCTTGCCCTCAATGGGGAGAATCAGTGGAATCAAAATCACTCATGGAAAAGAGAAACAGGGGGAAAAGCAAAACAGCCCCAAGGGCACTGTCGACGCCCCTAGCGCTGTTCATCATCTCAAGGGACCTCATGAGAATGAGTTAAACGGTATCTGACAACACGGGAGGGCTCAAGACATGTTACCAACCAACTGCTTTTCCTCCTTCTTCCATGTCAGCAACCTTAAAGCAGCGTTAAAGCCATCCTCAGCAGCGTGCCTGGCTGTCTCTTAGGAAAGCTGGTGAGATGCAGAGGACACAGGTAGACCTGCCCCCCTACTTCGAAGCAGAGCTCCTGGGAGGCTCAGAGATGCCCTTGTGGCCAGAAATACCTTTTCCCACTCCACTCTCACACTCACACAGCCGTCCCACCATAATCAAGGGAGTATTTTTAAAGAATGACACGTTGCTTCCTGGAAGAGGAAGGAAAAGCATTAGTTAAACCCTGAAGTGGAACCCACGGCAGGAAGTAGGTTACATAAGCGCTTGACAGGCATGTGGTTTTCTAAGGGTATGAAGCACCAATCTGTGCTTATTTGGCTGTTAGCCAGTGCTACCATCCTAGGAAGCAGGCAAGCTAGAGCGTTAAAAATACAAAATTTATCAACTTGACAGTGTTTAACCTCATGAAAACAAGAGAGCCCGGTGGTAATTAGTGCTAAATATTAATTGTGATTTAAAATTCAATTACTATAGGGCAAGTAAAACCACCATTAATGAATGGTGTCTGCAAAACATATACATCTTGTTACCTCTGCACATTGGGGCAGATAAACTATTTGCTTGCTCAATAAGTGCTGTTGGTTGGTGATCAAATTGGGTTGTTTTCGTTGTACAATCTGCGTGGTGCAAAAAAAAATCTTAAAGGTAATTCCTAAGACCTTATGTTTGTGATATTTTCAGACTCAATAAGCAGTGCCATAAAACTGTACAATTTAGAACTGAAATGGCTCTTGCAGACTAAGGAAACCAAGGCTCGGAGAGGATTAACGATCTGGTAAATGGCAAGGCTGGGACCTCACGTCATGTGTCCTTGATTTCCACCGGACACCTCTCTTCTCTACCCTATCTCACAAGCAATAACACAGAACATTAGTGGTCTAGAGGAGAAGGTTCTTGACGTCATCTCGCCTCAACTTGTTCATTTACAGGTAGGAAATGAGGCTCAGAAAATGAGGTTCTTGCCAAAGGAGGGAAAGAAAAGCTAAACGTATCGATCCCTAAGACCTTCTTGTCACAGATAAGCATCTGCATCAACGGGCACAAAGTATCCCACCATTTAATTTTTCCCACCTTACAAATACCCCATTCTTCACAGGAAAACCCTGGCGATGTGCCTGGTTAAGTCAGTAAGTTTTGAGAGGGCCTCGGGGTCTCTTAGTCAAGCAAGTGCACGGTCAAATATAAACAGCTGAGCTGAAAACTCGAACCTCCCACGGTTGTTTTTGGTGTCTTGCTTCTCCCCCATTCCCACTAGATATAGAGGCTGCAACTATTTCTGAAAGTAAAACTTGCCTGGCTTCAGCAAGAACGTTCTTAAATAGCCCAAAGTATCAGGTTCCATTTCTGGTGGAGGCCCTTAATAACTCTGCTGTAGAACTGTGGGGTTAAACACCTTGTTCTCCATCTCCCCGTGCTGCAGCTTCGGTGCCTTTGCTCCCTGCTTCCCACTTTCCCATAGGACCTGTGTGACGGCGTGGAGATTCCTGAAGACCGCCTAAGCTCCCCACCCCCATTTCCACTCTTTCCCCGCCCCCACCTCTCCACCCCCACCCCCACTCCCGCCTCTGAAAAATTAGGGGAGCGAAGTCACTCTATCTAAGGCAGAACGGGGAGGTGAGAAGCCACCCTGAGAGTTGCCTGTCCGCCTACGGGAGAGCATTAACGTTGTTAATCTGCTGGAGGCTTGGCTTGGCTTCCCAGGGAAATGGCTGAGAGAGGGAGAAAATGTTTCAGTCGTTTCCTAGGCAGCGGGGGGAGGGCACTCTGGTTACTGTTGTTTTATCTTGTTTTCACTTGGACTATCTCGTAACCTGGTGGTTTGGTATCACTAACACGGAACAAACACATGTCAAATCAGATTACAGAGGAATTACCCACTGCTTGCTCTCTTCCAAGTAACCTTCTAAACCCCTACCAGATGTTCAGAAAATAATACCATCCTTGCCCTAGAAGGGTTCACAGACCTCCTAGAAGAGGGTATTCAATAACAAAAACAAGAAAATGCCCCATAGATACTTTGAATCTGGGTAGGATTCACCCTTGCCCTATAGGCTGGGAATGAAAGGAATGTAGATCTGAATAACAAGACAGCCCCAGATGAAGAGAGTCTCTTGTAAAAACCCCCTGGGACTTAAAAAAGAGTTTGGTTTGTTTCCTTGCTCGCTTTCACTTCCAGGGACCAAAACTCTTCCAGCGACAGTCGCCTTATATCCTCACATTCCACCCCCTTTGTCTCTTGTATTGGAAAAGCAAGATGCCCACAGTCACAGAGATGGTGTGAAGGGGTCCTGTCCTTCAGTCCTGGCTTGCCACATCGGTGGCCTCAGACCCAGGGAACACGGGGACCCTGATCAAAGTTTCATTTGATCCTGACCTTGAGTGATTAGGTTGAGATCAAGCCCCAGGTCGTCACTCCCTGGCTGTGGTTCTGTGGCTGTTTTTCTCCTTTTTCTATTTCCCCAGCCTGTGTACCTTGGTCTTTTATCCAAATAGTTCCCCTGTTGAGCCACTTTGTCTGGTCTTCAGTTATATTCTGATTTGCCTGAGTCTCGACGAGTAAACAAAGGAGGCTGCTGCTACCACCCTTAAACAAAGCATACTAGTCAGTCAGCCCATTAATCCCTGATGGGGCAGTAGCAGTGTCTGCCAGCTCTGTTCTCGCT
>NC_022030.1:25028231-25029718 GCF_000317375.1 Microtus ochrogaster
ATCCTGAGTGAGGTAACCCAGACCCAAAAAGATGAATATGGGATGTACTCATCCTATGCATTTCTAAAGAGGATATTTAACCTTTCAGGGTCTGGCTCTCCTCACCTGTCAGGAGAATAAAATGGAGTCACACAGGCAAGGTGATAAATGTGTTGTGTCGGACAGGAGGAAGGAGTACTTGCCGTGGATGGGTGTGTGTGTGTGTGTGTGCGTGTGTGTGTGTGTGTGTGTGTGATGTTGGCGTTTATTTTTGTCATTATCCCTAATGTTCATTTGGGTTCTCATTCTAGTTCAGTTTGACTGAATGGATAATGTTGAAGCTCAGACAAAGTGTACACTTGATCAGCCAATAGTAAAAGGACAACACTGGACTTGGCTGTCAGCATACACAGATGTCAGAACTTCCAGTTGCTCGGTTAGTAGCACACCCACCAAAATGCAATAACGTTAGCAACATGCCTGATGCGCCCTTGCCCAGCCTCTCAGCTATGAGTGCCCATGTTCTTGGCTGATACTGCCTGTACAGCTCCACCGTAGTCTTTCACAATAGTTTAGATCCATTTGAAAAACAAATAGTCCCTTGAACTATTACTGACTACTGACTGCTCACTAAGAGGAAGTAGAGACACAAAGAAAAGAAAAGCCTTTCAAGAAGTTACAATCTAAATTAAGTATCAGGAGTGTTGTGATTTCAGCCACAATGAGGCTGACTCTTCCAGGTTCTAGGGCTATGCCTGTGCAGATGAGCCCTCAGGCAGAAGTGCCTAATGGCCCTGAGGACATTAAAGGGCCCTGCATGACCCACATGCGGTGTGGATTACATCATCTATGTATGACTCAGCTAAGCCCTTGTGCACAGGTGTGAGCCCTGTCATCTGCGTGTGACATAGTCACGTCAACTCGCTGTGCGCATGCGCTAGGTAGCTTTTAAAAGCTGGACGCCCCCTCCCCCTCTCTGCACACTGACTTCCCCAGGCCTGTACAAACCCCCTCTAATAAACTTCTAAGCGGGTTTGTTGCATGTTCTGTGTTTCCTTCTCAGTCACGCCAGGTAATTTCATTGGTGCCGTCAGAGCGGGAGGCTCCCCTGCCCTAAGCCTCTCTCCCAGGGTCGGAATCCAGAACCAGGTATGTTTTCCACAACAACCACATGTTCCATCTGCCTGAGCGCAACTCCTACGCACACCACTGGTTTCAACTGGTGAGTTTGTTTCTCCAAACCCAAGGAATTGAGTGTTGAGCTCCCAGCAATCTTCTGATGTTCCTAGAAATGCAGGGACAGCTCCCAACCATGGCCTCCACAGCTTTGGTCAAGCCCTTTGCTGACATTCATCTCTGGATTCCTTCCCTTAGCTAAAATTATGTTTGGATAAGCTGGGGACAACTGGGGGCCCCAGGTCCCTCAGATTTTTCTTTCTCCTTTTTTTCTTTTCTTTTAGACCACTTGTTCACCACTGTGGCCTCTCTGGCTTCCAAGTCACCCCGAC
>NC_022030.1:25032009-25038593 GCF_000317375.1 Microtus ochrogaster
TTATAAATGGGCTAGTCCAGGTGTGAGAGTTAGCAGAGAAGAGGTTAGATATAATGGGCCAAGCAGTGTTTAAAATAATACAATTTGTGTGTTGTTATTTTGGGGCATAAGCTAGCCAGGCAACCGGGGTGTTGGGGATGCAGCCCCACCACTCCTATTACTAAAACAGTCGATTGTTCTTGAGTATATTGTAGCATGGTGACATCAGACCCAGAAAATTCCCAAGTTGACCTTCTAGGTCTGGCCATGGACGAGTGAGGATTCCCAGGCTCCTTTGACCTGACCACAATTGTCATCTGTAACAGGGAGCAACAGGTTGTTATTAGAGGGACCATCATTAAACATAGAGCTGGAGGTACAAGGATTGCCAAGAGCCTAGGTGGTAAAAAACAATAATGAGGTTGGTGACATTCATAGCCCCAGACTCTAAAAACTCACAATCCAGACTTAAACATAACAGGTTTATCACTGATTGCAGCAGTGCCTCCTGGTTGTTCAGGTAATACCACGATGCTAAAGAGATCAGGTGCCGTAAGATTTGCTTCAGGTAAAACATTAAGGGGTCTAATAATTCCACTTTCTAATAATTCCCCCTTCTTTTCCTCATTCCTCCCCACTGTCTTCCATTCCAACACTATATCATCATAATCATAAGCTTTTAGTATGTCTAAAATTTATTTCTTTTCAAACATTTTTTTTTCATGAGCTCTAGGGAGCCAATTGGACCTATCTAAATGGACCAGACTCGCCTGGAATAAGTATCATTTAATTCTTCCTTTACCATTTCTGGTCTCAGGAACCCCTGGGAAATTCCCTCCTCCACCCCTCCCCCAAAATACCCTCTATCTTCCATCTTGGGACTCTCCTCCCTTAATCACCAGATCTAAAATTTTTTCCAGACATAATTCTCTGTCTTTCCAGCATCTTGAGAGGTACAAGCTGCCAGCCAGCCAGTTTCCACAGAGCCCGGAAAAAACACAAAAGTAATCAGCTACCCCAGAATGTAGTCAAGCATCTTAACTCTCCGATGCCCACAAAATCAGTGGGAAGCAGTCATGAGAGACCTGACAACACCCCAGTCCCACCCATTAAAGACCCCAAACTCCCCAAATTTTTTATTAGATTTTTTTTTTAAATACCAGTCCAAGTTCCCACTCCCTCTAAAATCCGGAACAAGACAAGGTTGTCCACTCTCTCCATATCTCTTCAACATAGTTCTTGAAGTTTTAGCAATGGCAATAAGACAACAAAAGGAAAACAAAGGGATTCAAATTGAAAAGGAAGAAGTCAAACCTTCGTTATTTGCAGATGATATGATAGTGTATATAAGTGACCCCCAAAACTCTACCAGAGAACTCCTATAGCTGATAAATACCTTCAGTGATGTGGCAGGATACAAGGTCAACTCAAAAAATCAGTAGCTCTCCTATATACAATGATAAAGAAGCTGAGAGAGAAATCAGAGAAACCTCACCTTTCACAATAGCCCCAAATTTTTATAATAAACAAAAGGGTGAAATGTTATGATTTAAGCCACAATAAGGCTGACACTTCCAGGTTCCAGGGTCATGCCTGTGCGGACAAGCCCTCGGGCAGAAGTGCCTAATGGTCCCAGGGATGTTAAAAGGCCCCACATGACCCAAGTGCAGCATGGATTATATCGTTCACGTTTGACTCAGCTAAGCTCTTGCATGCATGCGTGAGCCCTGTCATCTGCATATGATGTCGTCATGTCAACCTGCTCTGTGCATGTGCTAGGCAGCTTTTAAAAGCGGGACATGCCCTCTCTCTCTCTCTCTCTCTCTCTCTCTCTCTCTCTCTCTCTCTGCACACTGACTTCCCCAGGTCTGTACATGCCCCCTCAAATAAACTCCTAAGCGGGTTTGTTGCATGTTCCGTGTTTCCTTCTCACTCACGCCAGGTAATTTCAAGGAGTTCTTGTTTTCTTAAACAAATACACACACATATATGAATGAACATATACATATATGGTTTCAGAGCACATTTTTACATGCTGATATTGAATTAGAGAAATAATTAGGAAACAAGAAAGTAATGTTGACTTTAGCACTGACAGCAAAATAGAGGAGAGACACTGCCTTCTCAAGAGGTGTGTGTTCAGGTGGGAGATCCATCTCAGCCCCCTTCCCCGTCTCTCTCTCTAAACCCTGCTCCCTCTGAGAAGGCACACCAAGTAGCAACTATTCCCCCTTAGATGCTCAAGATCTTACCTACAGGGTATTTAAGACATGGCCCCCTAGACTTGCCTATAGGGTATTTAAGACATGGTCCCCTAGACTTGCCTACAGGGTATTTAAGACATGGTCCCTAGATTTGCCTACAGGGTATTTAAGACACAGTCCCTAGACTTGCCTACAGGGTATTTAAGACACAGTCCCTAGACTTGCCTACAGGGTATTTAAGACACAGTCCCAGACTTGCCACATGATTCTATTTCCTACTGTCTTCTCCTGAGAATTACCAGGGGGTTACTTTGCTCAGATTAAACCTGGTTTTATTAATTTGGTTTGGTTTGGTGTATTGTATAAGTGGAGAAACCCACTAACTGGGGATTCAAAAAATAACTATCAGTGTGCATATCTTTATTTATCTTACAGAAATGGTGAAAATAAGAATTACAAGAATAAGGATGTGTAGTGGTGTAAACCAAAGTTCCTGACAAGAAGGTGTGTATGCCTTTGTCAGGGTTCTATTGCTGGGAAGACATCATGACCACAGTAACTCTTGTAAAGGAAAACATTTAATTGGGGCTGGCTTACAGTTTCAGAGGTTTAGTCCATTGTCATCATGGTGGGAAGCATGGCAGCATGCAGAAAGACATGGTCTGGAGAAGGAGCTAGTTCTACATCTTGACCTGCAGGCAGGAGAAGGAGACTGTGTGTCACACTGGGCCTAGCTTGAGCATGTAAGACCTCAAAGCCCACCCCCACAGTGACACACTTCCTCCAACAAGGCCACATCCCCTAATAGTGTCACTCCTTATGGGCCAAACATTCAAACACATGAGTCTCTAGGCCCATATCTATTCAAACCACCATAATGTGTCTACAGAGACTGATTGGTTGATTAAGAATCCAGTACCATGGGGAGGCTGGAACGTTGCAGGTCAAAAGGCTAGATACTGGGGGCTAGTTCTAGTTCTCAGAACAGCCTTTCTTGCCCAACTCTGTGTTGGAGCCAATATCCTGTGAGCATTTGATGGAAACCTTTTGGAATGTATGAACTTAGCAGACCACCAATGGTGAGCTTCGTGTCTTCCCTCTAGTTGGGTGTATATACTGACTAACAGGAGAGATATTTTAGTTGGTATCGGTCACTTTTATTAAAAAGAAATCCTCAAAATATCTTAAAACGCCGTTAAACTGAACACTAAAAATTGTGATTCAGGGCAATGGAGTACAAATCAGCTGCTAAAATAATATGCATAAGCAAGTGTTTATGGGAATCGTGTACATAAGTAGGATATGGATTACATACATACACTCATGTATGTATACATATGAATATAAGACCACAGCTATGCAGGGCTATTTCAGATAGCCACTATATGCAGAAACATACTTATGTAGTTTCACCATATACATAGTTCGATACATTTCAAGGTAGAAAAATGCACATACTGCCTCTGCAAGAGGCTCTGAGCAGCAGAGGCCATAGGGGTGTCCCTGTGGTTAGGCACATGTGAGCATTCTTGTTTACGTACTTTCACATCTTTTGAGTTTTTAAAAGCGAATATGCATCACTGTAATATAAACCAGTTTAAAAAGGAAAGATGCTTAATAAAAGCTGTTGCAAATGCAGCTAATGGCAAAAATCAAATGTATCAAGGAAAAAAAATTGAAAGCTTAATCGTGGGAAATCATTCCTCAGTCCAAAAACAGTGAGATAAATAGTTTTCAATGAAAATAAATTATATCTCACGAATCCAAAATAATACAACCAGAAAACAGAATGACAAACAACACATTAAGCCCATTAGCAGCCACGCGCTGACAGTTTAAACCGGGAAGTCAATGGTTCCTTTTCGCTCGATTTGCGGTGACTATCAAGAATCAAATATCTAAATGAAACTCTCCTCCAAAGAACTTTGGGAGTTCCACATGAATATGCATCAAAAAAGACAGAAGGGCCTCTCTCCCCGCTTCCTCTCCTCTCTCTCTCTCTCTCTCTCTCTCTCTCTCTCTCTCTCTCTCTCTCACACACACACACACACACACACACACACACACGCGCACGCGCGGCTCTGCCATGCACTTTCAACATATGCTCGCTCCCCAGGAGAATTTCATTTCATGACCCACCTAAAATATCAGCATCTAAATGTAGACTTTCTGTTTGGTGGACTAGCTGCGGCAGCCATACCCTTACAAGGTAAAAGAAAAACTCAGAGCACATTTTGTGATAAATCGGCTGAAGAGGTGTGTGTAGCCCACATGCCAAGGGTGAGAGGCACTTTTCTACCGCTACAGCACAGGGCCAGCGGATGTCTACTTTCCCAGGTGTGTCTTTCCTCTCCTCCTGATATATATTCAAGGAGAGTTTTTGTACTAACAATGGGAAGGTGTAAAGTCCACCATGGAGAATAAATACACAAGCTATTAGCCGACAAATAAAGCCTGGCAGATGGACACAGGCGGGTGGTGGAGATTCCGAACAGCATACAGACACTCCCTGCTTCGTTTCCTCATTCCGGGCAGAGGAGAGGACTCGGCCTCTGTTTCAGTGATGTGAGTTTAGGATTCAAGTCCAGGGTCTTTAGTGCACAGGCTCCTACTGTATTGACTACTTCTTTGGCCACTTTGTATTTGTGTGGATGCAATCTCAAGTGGCTTTTTAAAGCAGGTCTAGGGGATTAGTACTAAAGCATGTTTTCCATATTTCTTTGCTTCTCTTTTTTCTGTCCAGGAAGAGAAAGATTACTCAGATCTTTGGAGAAAAAAAAAATATCAATTTACATTTTAAACAAGATCATTTGGTGAGAAAAAGTGGCCACACAGCTCTTGCTTAAAGTCACTCCTGAAATAATAATGACGCAACTTCGGCTTGCTGCTCAGTTAGGACTTGAGGTTTACGCTAGGCTATACTGAGAGATTGTGTTTTCAGGACTCTTGGCCCAGACTCCACTGACACCTCACTGTCTAGTCCAAACAGACTTTCGATGAGATTAAGACTGATGTACTCATTGTAAATGTAAATGTTAGATTCTCAGATCTTAGAAATATGCAACAGATGTTACAAAATATATGTGAAAATCCCAAACCATGTTTAACTAAATGCCTCTGAAAAAAAATCAGAGCCAGAAAAGTGCAAATAGGTGTAAATCCCATGGTCTCATTTGTGAAAGAAATGAAGGAATAAGAAAGACACATACCTGTGCTTATCTTCATACACTCAAACACACACACGAGAGAGAGAGAGAGAGAGAGGGAGAGAGAGAGAGAGAGAGAGAGAGAGTAAATCCTCTACAAAATCCACATATCGAAGCACCAACTTCTAGTGTTCTAAAATGCGACCATATTTGGAGATGGCGCTCAAACATAACAAACAGGATCGTTGGACCTTTATGACAGTCTAACTGGACTGGTGTCGCCTTGAGAGGTTAGGGCCCAGAAGAGACACCAAGGCACAAACATTACCTCTGTGACGAGACAGTGATAGGAAGACCACCTGCAAGTCAAGATGCCTCCAAGGGAAACAGACTACTGTGTATTGATCTGAAATCCCAGGCCCAAGAACTGGGAGAAAATAAATATCTGTCACGTCATCCACACAGTCTGCAGTGTTATCCTGGCTATTATGGTGGACTAGATTTAGAGAATAAAATAGAAAACACTGACCTCAGTTACCTCAATGGAATTAGGAAGCAAGGCACGAAGGGGTGTGGGGAGGGACTTCATTTCTCTCTTTGTACCGATTTACAGTTTGGAGGTTCAGAGGCATGCTAATGTTCTACAAATTTAAAATAAGGCTAAGTCAACCTGGGTGAGAAAAGGGGGGGGGGACTGATCAGAAAACAAACTACAGCAAATAGGTCGTGTTCTATTCCAAACACAGATCATGACAGCAGTGAGAGAGGGAACACTGATCCCGGGAACTTACAAACAGGATGCATTTGTCCATATGTCCTGAATCTTAGTTGTAGGGCAGAACAGGCAATCACTGAAGAAAAAAAAAATTATCCTAAGCTTTATTTGTTTTACTTGTGCTATAGTGATATGGGTAAAGCAATGTGGAGGCTATATGAAGCATTGTAGAATTAAGCAAATGAACATATGTGTTGGTATTGTTGAGAGCAAAGAACGTCACCATGGAAGAAGGTACCTACAGATGCAGAACCAATAAAGGGACCCACAAAAACAGAACTAAGACAAGAATCCATGGGGATGATTTAGAATAGGAGGCACCATTGTGAATCCATGTTTGTATATCTAAATATATCTAAGTATATATAAATAAACATATATACATGTAAATGTGCATGCTTATGTATTCATGAATACTCATGTTTTCTAGTATTGGCCACTGAAAGCATCTGAAGGCACGGCATGTGGTGAGCTGAATGC
>NC_022030.1:25038813-25043316 GCF_000317375.1 Microtus ochrogaster
TAAGCTCTCAACTACTACTCTGGCACCATGTCTGTCTGTCTGTTGCCATGCTCCCAACCCTCATGGTCATGGACTAACTTCAGGAACCATTCACCCCAAATAAGTGCTGTTTTATAAGTTGCCTTAGTCATAGTGTGTTATCACAGCAATCAAAAGATAACAAAGACACCACAGTAGCGATGAGCACACTTATCCCACATTTTTTAGTGTTTATTCTTTCTGACTATAGGAACAAAGGCTTCCTAGAGAAACATTTGATCATAAGACTAGCAGAGAATAAACACAAGAGGAGCATATCATGTGTCAATGTGCCAGAAATAAAATGTGCTAAAAAAAAATTCAGAAGGACTTGGAGGAGCTAACATTGACCAAACCTAGAGCAACTTCAGGGCCAAAATAACTGAGTGTGGCAGTGAATGATAGAAAAGGGGCAAAGAGCAAAGAGATACTGTATTGCACATCACCTGTGAAAGGCAAATAAGTGTCATTTGCTTACAGACACATACATTGAGAAGGGTACATTGTATGCATCTGTCCAGTACCAAGCAGTTGACCCTGAAAACATACATGCAGGTAACATTATATAGACTCAGAGGTGATATTTGGGAATACATAAGTATATACAAATGCATATGTGCATGCAATAACAACTCATGAAAAGGAGGTCATGGATTTGTCGGAGAGAAGAGAGGAGACTATGGGAGGTTTTGGAGGGAAGAAAGGAAAGGGAGAAACTTTGTAGCTAAATTACAATATAAAAACTAAAAAATAATAAAGTGGCCAGCAGCCTGCTCCTGTAACCCTAGCTCTGGTGTGTAAGAGAAAGAGAACCTCTGACGCTTACCGGACAGTCTATCTAACAGATTCAATGGGCTTCAAGATCAGTGAGAGAGCCTGCATCAAAAGTTCAATGGAGAACAATGGAGAAAGACGCATTTAGGTGACCCTGGGCTTCCACTTGAGTTTGCGCAGGCGCGCGCACGCACACACGCGCACACACACACACACACACACACACAAATAAAGAGGAAATCAATATTCTAAAGGATGAAGAGAGCCAATGGAAATAGTTTAAGGTTGTTAGCCAAATCCAGTATTTGATCCTAGGCTAGACAACAAGCTATGATTTAAATATATATAGACATAATACATCCAACCCTGACTTCACTTTGCCTTACCCGGGCTGGGGTGGGAGAAGAGGGCCTGTCCCTCACACTAAAAATTAACCCTCCCCCTCCACTCCTCAGATTTGGCCACACAGTGGCAGCGCCTACATTTGGCCAGCCCAGAGGTTCATGTATATTAAGAGTCCTCTGCTCCACCACCCGCAGGGCTGAATGACTCTCTAAGATGTCTGACAGAACTGAAGAACTCTGGTTCAGATGAGCAGCTCAGACTTCTTGCCATGGCTGTGGTAAAAATCTATTCCTAGTTAAGATATGGGCCCTCGCCAGACAAAAGCTTCTAAACCCAGCACTCAGGAGGCAGAGGCAGGTGGATCTTTATGAGTTTGAGGTCAGCCTGATCTACAGTGCTAGTTTTAGGACAGCCAGGGCTTCACAGAGAAACTTTGTTTTGAAAACCAAACCAAACCAAAAAAATAAAAAAAAAAAATCCGAATAACAACAACAAAACAAGGATATTGGCCCTTGTTGCTACCAGTTTTACTTCCCAGAATTGCATCATGGAAGTCATGAAGTACGCTCCTGAGTGCATACTTTCAGCTTAAGAATGTCCCACACTCGGCCTTCTGTGTCCTTACTGTCCTGAGACAATCAGAAGGTCTGGTAGAACACTGTTCATCATTGCAGTCTGGACACCATGTCTGTGGTGGTCAGCTTTATGCTGAGATGCCTACGAGAGCCCATCTCACAGTGCCCATCCCATAGGGTAATCCTGCTCCCCAAATCATTTTTCTTGAGATACGTTTATATTAGTGTGTGTGTGTGTGTGTGTGTGTTTGTATGGGTGTGTGTGTGCATGTGTGTCTATGTGCATGTATATGTGTGTGCATGTATATGTGTGTACATGTGTGTGTGTATGCGAGTGTGTGTTTGCATGGGTGTGTGTGTGCATGTGTGTCTATGTGCATGTATATGTGTGTGCATCTATATGTGTGTACGTGTGTGTGTGTGTGTGTGACAAGTCTGGTGGCACAAGTCTCTGTAGACTCTTGCAGACTGGGATGTTGGTGAAAGAGACAAGATGAACCAGGTCTTATGCACTCCACTGTTGGTCAGTGAGTGTAGTCCGGGCCATCTGCCTCACAGTCAAGATCTTCCATTCAATGTTAAATGGAAAAGTTTTGACTCTGACACCTTACTTATACAACATACCTGTACATAAGCCCTGGCATAAACAGGAGATCACTTCTCAGAGAGGGCATGGGACCCTGGGTGAGAACCCTGTTTCTCGGTGTGCGCTTGACAAAGCCATCTCCAGCAGAAATCTTGCTTGTCCCTGGTCTGGCAGATCTAGTCCTTAGCTGCCTCCTGGGAGCCTCTAGCTTTTCACACACTCCCATGTTCTGGTTCATGTTTGTTCCTTGTCTAGTGTCACCTTTTAGGCCGTTCTCCCAGGCTGAGACCATTTGCTGGGCAGCAACAGCACAAGGAAATACCATTGTGCTGTTGGTGGGTCATTGGCACCCCACCCTGTCCCAGGAAACATTTCAAGAGCCCTATTGGGGTGAGCATTCTGAGATTCACATAATACAATGCTGGAAATTTTGATTAGTGATGTTTTCTTTCACCTTCTCCAATGCTTAGAATAACTAGATCTGTCTTAAATGCCTGCATGTATAACTGTATTTGTATGTATCTGTGTGTGTCTGTATGCACGTGTGTGTGTGCACACGCGTGTGTGCACATGCACACATGTGTGTGTGCATGTGGAGGTCAGATGATGGCCAATCTCAGTGTCAGTCCTCTTCTAGATTCTTTGAGACAGGGTTTCTCTTGTTCACTGCTTTGTAAAGCCAGGCTACTTGGCCCAAAAGTTTCCAGAAGTCTCCCATCTCCACTTCCCATCACCAGGTTTGCAGGTATATGCACCGTGGCACCTGACTTTTGTATAGGTTCTGGGGAGCTGAACTCAAACATTTAGGTTTCTACAATAATCCGTTTACCTACGGAGCCACATCCCCAGCCCTCAACATATCTCAACACATATATTCTAGTGGGAGTGTTTCTAATTTGGAATTGTTCAAATGCTTCTATCTATGATTGGGGAGGGGAGCTAGAGAAGAGAAATGGGTGGGCCACAGCTTTTTGGTTCTCGTTTTTAAACTGTTGTAGTGTTTTAGATGGTTGGGACATGGGGACCCACCTGCTGGGAGCCTGCTTACATCCTTGTTCAGAAGCATGAAAAGAGGCCATTAGGAGGGATTAATGAGGTTTCCAGGGCTCTGATGGCCGCTAGTCCTTTTATCTTCTACTACTTTGCAACAGATGAAAGCGAGCATTGTTTTCCTATAACATATTTCCTCATGACACTGTTTGCCGTGTGTCAATCTGTGTTTTAAAACTGTACCTTGCCCTGCAGAGAGGTTGTCGGAATCCTAGGGCCACACCTACCCACACCCTTGTCTTTTCTGACAAGACACAGTATCCTGAAGGCACAGCCCACCCTTCCGGAACAGTTAAGGAAAGCCGTCTATTGGAAGCTCTCCAGTAATAGCTCAAGAAGTTGAAGGTCAGCACACTTTACTAACATTAATAGACAGGGCTGGGAGCTGTCAGAATAAACCATAGGAACGGGTCTTGTGACTGAGCATGGGCACATGGATTTTGGACCCTTTTGTCATGTCGCACATCCTTGCTCTGGTCAGTGACTGCAGTTGTATATGAGGGCTAGCTGTGCCTGTGTGCTCTTGCTGGGACCTCTCTCTACCTGTCAGGGAGCAGCTAGCTCAGATGCCTACAGAGCAGGAAAGGCAGAGCCCATTTGATGCACAGCAGACTCTTCTATCTATTACTGCTGGGAAGGGCTCAACTCGTAAGGTCCTCTTTGTCACTGTAATTTCTGGAAGAAAGTTTACCCTAACTTCTCTAAATGGAGGTAATCTTAATAGAAGTTAGGAGAGAAGTTTGAGCAACCCTCAAGGGCATATCCATTCCATGGGTGGAGTGGAGAAACATTTCCGTATTAGCTAGGCTTCCTGTGTATCTGATAAGGTGACTTCCTAGGAAGTGAGGCTTATTAGCTTTTGGCTTTTAAATAGCATTAAATATGAATACATAATTATCATAACATAATTTATCCAAAATAAAATATTGTTAACGGATAATTGTGACATCATAAAGGGACTAGACTAGGTAAATGGTGTAGGTATTTATGTAAAAATATATCTAATTGGAAGTATGCATTAAAGCAGCAGTTCTCAACCTTCCTAATGCTGCAACCCTTCACTATAGTTCCTCATGTTATAGTGACTCTCAACTGTAAAATTATTTTTATTGCTACTTTATATCTGCAATCTTACTACTGTTATGAGTTATTTTT
>NC_022030.1:25049315-25057996 GCF_000317375.1 Microtus ochrogaster
GATCATTGGGTTCTGGTGTTTTCATGCTGTTTTTCAGATTATTGGATGAATTCTTGCCTTGGCACCTGCCCATCTCCTCCTATCGATGCTATCTAATGGGTCTTTTAAAACTGGTTCAGGTTTCCCTGCTGGCCTGGGGCTCCTCTTATAAAATGCCCTTGCTCTGTTTCCTGGTGCCTGCGGGGGGGGGGGGGCTAGGTCCCTCTCACCTCTCAGAAGGGTCTTCAGGAATAGGGCCTGGCTCCTCCTTTGCCAGGGACTTCACCAACCAAAGGCCTACCTCTTTGATTTGATTGTAGTGGGGCGATCTGCTCTCGGTGTTGTGCGTGGTCTCTGCAGCCTGCATCTGCTGCCACGAAGGTTCCTGCCACCTGCGGCCTGCGTCCTCTGTTGCCGCTCAGGTCCCAGCTGGTCCCCACCTCTGCGCCCTGGTTCCGTCGGCCTCCACGACCGGGTTCCATCCCATGAGTTATAATGTAAATATCTGTACTTTCCAATGGTCTTTGGGGGTCATGACCCACAGGTTGAGAATTGCTGCCATTAAAGGGTTAAAGAACATGATATGTACATCTGACATAAATTGTTCTGGAAAGATGCCCACAGATAACAGATGTAAATCATATCACAAGAAATAAAACAGATAGGGTAAATTAATAATCAGTGAATCTGGCTAAAAAGGATATTCTCTGTAATAATCATAATCTTGCATTTTGTAACTTTGGAATTTTCACAAACATGTAAGCTTTGGGAGGCTTTTCTTGAACCTTTGGATGTGTCTCAGATGCCTGCAAAGATTCTCTCAGAAAAGCGTTCTCCTCTGACAAGGTTTCTACTTGGGAAGGGGTTCTACATGCACAGAGTCCTTTCCTTCAGAGGACGCTTCTCGGTGGGAAGGAAGGGCCATCATTAGGGGAGCAACTCAAGAAGTTGGTCTGGAAAAAGATGTCCGCTGGAAGGAGTTGTTAGCTCAAGAATGAACAACGTGTGTGTGTGTGTGTGTGTGTGTGTGTGTGTGTGTGTGCGCGCGCGCACGCGCGCACAAGGAGACTACGTGAAGGTAAGTCACAGCACATTTATATATGACTAGCATTAAACAAGCGTCAGCCCGTGTGAGTCAGCAAGCAACTTCATCTCCTGTGACTTGGGTGCCCTTAGCAATAGTCAGTGTCCTTTTGCGCTCATTTTACTCTGGGTTACCTAGGTGCTTACTTCTGTTTACTATTCCGTTTGGTGTGCAGACAGCCTGCCTCGCTCATCTCTCTTCCTTGCATTCGGGTCAGAGAGTAGACTCAAACTGAAGGAGAACAACCATCCCTGCCCACTAAGCAGCAGCTAGGTTTAGCTTGTTTGAAAATGTTTGGTTTGCTGTGTGTGTGTGTGTGTTTCTATGTGACTGTCTATGTGTAGCTCTCTCTCTCTCTCTCTCTCCCTCTGTGTGTGTGTGTGTGTGTGTGTGTGTGTGTGTGTGTGTGTAGGCGTATGTTATGTAGTTGTAGCTGTTGCCTGTGAAGGTATCCTCAATTGATTGCTCTCCACATTACTTATGATTGATTATTTGTTTTTGACACAGAGTCTTTCACTGAACCTGGGGCTCACCAATTTTGCTGGACTGTAGTCACTGAGCCACTGGGATCTGCCTGACCTCCCCCAAGCACTGGTATCACAGGTCAGCTCTGCTGTGCCTGGCGATTGACGTGGGCCAGTTATCTGAATTTGGTCCTCACGCCATGCAGCAACTGCCTTATTGGCTTAGCCATCTCCGTAGGCTCCTGGTTTGGGATCTCACTATATTATCCTTTCTAGTCTCAAACTTACAGACATCCTCCTGCCCCTGTCTTGTTTCCCAGTTGTTAGGATTGCAGGTGTGCTACCACACTGACTATATTTTGGTTTCAGTTGTAGGAATATTTGGCTACAGCTATTCTTTTTTCCCCCCTGAGACAGGGTTTCTCTGTAGCTTTGGTGCCTGTCCTGGAACTAGTTCTTGTAGACCAGGCTGGTCTCAATCAAACTCACAGAGATCATCTGCCTGCCTCTGCCTCCCAAGTGCTGGGATTAAAGGCATGCACCACCACCACCCAGTGGCTACAGCTATTCTAAGTTACTTATTTGTAATTTAACCAGTCCCCAAGGCAATGCTAATTTCTAAGATAATCCTCTTAGATTTTTTTAAAAAAGGATAAATATCAGGAATATAAGATTAGCGGAAATGCCACAAACCCCACATAGACTGTAGTCTCCTCAGATAGTTTAATGCATGCTATCACTGAATACGGTAGAATTACTTCACTTTCCAGCTTTTTTTTGGGGGGGGGGCGTTAGGAAAACGTTCAAATGTCTGTGAAAGGACTGAGTACTGTGTAAAGATCACGTTCTGAGAACCCATCAACAAAGCGGGTAATGTCTTGTTCCAGAACTCCAAGCTTGCCCACCCCATCCCCAGGGGATTCCTCTTGAAGAAGCTCAGCCGCTCTTTTACCTCATTCATAAACACAGAGGGTTACCTCCTCAGGAAAAATACCGCAGTGTTACACAAAGTAATTTAATGGTAATTTTAATTAAAGGCTATTAAAATCTCAGCTTCAAATAATTGTGGGGTTCCCCTTTTGTTTACTATATTTCTTCATGATACTTTGGTATGTAAACTGTGCTCAATGGGACACTTTCGCACACACATCATTTTACTTTGTTCTTATTCCGTCTGCCTCTGTCCCTGTCTGTCCCCATTTTTGTCTTTCTCTTTGATCTCGAACCCTCTCTAAACAGCCGTGAGATGCACAAGGGCAACAGCATCGCTTAAGGTCCAGAAACCTCCAGCTTGTGAGCCCACATTTATTATGCTCATAAATAGAAGTTAGATAGCTTTAATAGCTTAAAGAATACAAAACCACAAAAACCAAAACACAGATGCAGGAAGTTAAGTGTATATATTCTAATCAATTTTTACGAGATGAATACTCTTTTAGCTACCCCTAAGGTCAACTCAAATCTCCCCGTGTTAATAGACCCGGATTCCCTTGACCCAGAATGTCACTGATGGGATCTCTGTGGTTGCCTTGCTTTAGAGTTATGTTCCTCCACAGTGCAATCCTGGATCCTGCCATCCAGCTCTGGGAGCTTCCTTTCCTTATGTTTTTGAAGCAGGGTATCTTGTAAGATGGCGACCATGCTCCCTGCACTGAATGCTCAGCACCTCTGGCATCCCTGAACAGTAACTGGGTTTGGATGGCTGCAAGCAGCAGTCTTTCCTCCGATGCATCATCAGGATAGCCGAATGCAGGCAACCCAACCCACACAAAGATGAAAAGCAAACACCTTTTCCCCAGTGTAAGCAGACAGATGTGTCCAAAATGCTTCGATGTAGAACGAGGTGGGAGGCCCAGGACCCATTTTCATAATCTCGGCCAATCCTGAAACGCCCACACAGTAAGCATTACATTGTCTGTATCTTGATTAACTTTCCGTGACGGTGGTGGGAAGGCTTCCTCTTCAGTTGTCATGACAATATTCTCATCCTTCACGATGTATGGGCAATTAGAGAGTACCTGGGGGGCGGAAAGGTAATTTCTAGACAAAGGTGTTGCTATAGGATGATTAGTGTGGAAGAGACTATTCGTCTTTTTTGTTGTTGGTTTGTTGGTTTTTTTTTTCTTTGCCTCTGCTTTATTTTTATTGTAGGCTACATAAAATTTTTCCATTCTCATAGTTTCCAGCACTGCAACTAAATCCATACTGACTCACTTGCGTCGTCCTCGTCGTGAAACTATGCTGAAATTTGCCTCCACAGAAACCTGGGCCAAGGTCGAGCCCGGTGTCAACTATGTCAAGAAACACCTCGCCTTCTACTACTCCTGTAGCTAAATACTCTCCAGACTGGCTGTGTTTCTAGAACATTTGAACTGCTTAGCAGGATATATATGTATATATATACATATATACATATATATATGTATATATATATATTTATGTTATGCGGTTTTTGTAATGCGGTTGTGGTGATTTGAATGAGAAATGTCCCTCATAGACTCATGAATTTATACACTTAAGCTCCCACTGGTGGTGCTTTTTGGGATGGTTATTGGAAGCTTTCGGAGGTTCCTTCTTACTGGGGGCTTTATAGCCTTGTCCTGTTTCCTTTCATTCTTTCTGGTTCTTGTGTGTGTTTGAAGATGGGACCGTTCGGCTTCCTGCTCCTCCTGCCGTTCCACCATAAGAAACTCCTGCTCCTCCTGCCATACCATGATGAACTCAATGCCTCTAAAACATAGACCCAAAATAGGCTCTCTTTCCCTTACATTCCTTTTTTTAATCTCATAAGCGTTATAAAAATTGCTTATTTTATCACAGCAACAAATAGGTAACTAATTTAGAAACCCAGAGCAGACTTCCGCATTTCAGCCTTTTTCTTTCTTTTTTTACCTGATCAGATTTCTTTTTTTTTTAATTTTTATTGAAATGCAAATCAAAACAACTCTGAGATTCCATCTTATACGTGTAAGAATGGCTAAGATCCAAAACACTGATGACAACTTATGCTGGAGAGTTTGTGGGGAAAGGGGAACACTTCTGCATTGCTGGTGGGAATGCAAGCTAGTACAACCCCTTTAAATGTCAGTGTAGCAATTTCTCAGAAAATTAGGAAACACCCTTCCTCAAGACCCAGTAATACCACTTTTGGGTATTATATCCAAAGGATGCTCAATCATACCACAAGGACATGTGCTCAACTATGTTCACAGCAGCTTTGTTTGTCATAGCCAGAACCTGGAAACAACCTAAATGCCCCTCAGCTGAAGAATGGATAAGGAAAAAATGGTACATTTACACAATGGAGTACTACACAGCAGAAAAAAATAATGACATCTTGATTTTTCAGGCAAATGGATGGAGCTAGAAAACATTATTTTGAGTGAGGTAACCCAGACACAAAAAGACAATTATCACATGTACTCACTCATAGGTGGTTCTTAAACATAAAGCAAAAAACAAAACAAAACAAAACAAAACAGAAACCAGCCTACAAACCACAATCCCAGAGAATTTAGACAACAATGAGGACACTAAGAGAGACTTACATAGATCCAATCTACATGGGAAGTAGAAAAAGACAAGATCTCCTGAGTAAATTGGAATCATGGGGACCTTGAGGGAGAGTTGAAGGGGGGAAGGGGAGAGGCAGGGAGGAGAGCAGAGAAAAATGTAGAGACTATCCGTCTGATAACACGTTTTTGAAAAAAAAAATTGCTTTTTACACTTTTTTTGATTAGGGGAACAAAATGACAGATAACTGATTGAAAGAAAATTTGCAGAAGAGCATACATCACAACATGAACTCCCTCTCATGTGGATGACCGACCTTTCGGCTACACTGGTTACTCTCGCACACTATGATGCGAAGGTTCAGAAGCAGCTCACACTACAGAATGCGCACACTTCAGAAATAGTGTCAGCACGAGCTTTCTGCCCAGGAGATGGAAGATAATTATGAGATATTTGTCTTCGTTTATGTTTCGTAGTCAGACTTAGGTAAGAAGGGAACTGGAAAAATAGGTCCACATTAATATTCATATTTGATGAGGAGGATTACAAGAACATTACCACTTATCACTTGGTTCTTGCTAAATGGTTTGCATCTTGATAAGAATAGGGACTGGAATTAATTAATTACATTGTTGCCTTCAAATTTCTTTATTGCTATGAATCTAATCCATTAGAAAGAAATCATATGGCTATCGATTATCCATTGCTTGTAATAGAATATTATTACAGAAAATGATTGTCTTTCTTCTGAAATTGCTTTATGAAACCTCAAAAAATAATATGGATTTAAGAAATCCTAAGGGTGCTAATAAAATCCAGGAATGTTCAGTTTAGGTTGTTCTTGTCACTTGACAGCATATTAGCAGGAAAAATAATTATGATACTACTATGAATTCACACTAACTGTTTCTGCATTGATTTATATTTTCTATCATATTATATATGACAATGAAAGTTCATCTGAAAATGCCCATTATTCTATGAAACCGTGATGCTTTTATTAAATCAGACTTTAAATTTAGTTCTATGTCATGCATTTATTTATTTTTAAGATATTTATAATTTCTTATTTTCATTGTGTGTGTGCATACAGGGGAGGAGGGGAGGTGTGTATGGCACAGTCGGTGTGGTGGTCACGCAACTCTGTGTAGTCAGCGTCTGCTTCCACTTTTACGTGGGTTATAGGAATCAAAAGGTTTGGCCATCTTCCTTCCAAATTAAATGATCGGCAATTTTTTATCTATGAAATCGTGGTATCACGTTAAGCCCTTGAAGACCCAAATAAGGACCTCTGTGCTAAAATTTATATTGCAAATTCCCCTAAGAGGAAAGGCACACAACTTCAAGATCTGGTCACTATTTCATAAATGCCACAAACGTCCTTCTAGGGGATGAGGACCATCATATTTCACGGTGTGCCTTCAAGGTCATCCATGGACAGTCTCAATTTACCTGCTGATGTTACGAAATCCTAAACACCGCCTTGGCTCATTCCTCCCTTTTGATGTGGCGCCGGGGCTGCTCCTGGGTCATATAAGGAAAACAATCCTCTTCAAAACAGCTTTGGCAGTAAATATTCAAAAGCATGACATCTAGTTCTTTCTTCCTTCTCCCCAAGAGAAGCAACAGATAGCTCCTCCTGAGAAACAGACATTCTCTGCCTGGATCTCTTTGTCAAACCGTCCTCCTCATAATGAGGCAATAACCCTTCTATGCATAGAATCTTGAAAGAATTTTTCCATCCCCCGTTGTGAAAGAGGCACCATCTCTGCCTGGATGTCCACAAATCACTGCTCTTGTGTGCTTCCCCCATCCCCATTTCCATGGGATTTAAGGCATCCTTTTACACTGATGTGCCAACAGCCGTCTGGATTACACGGCGGTGGGCAGTTTATTAAAGGGAAGATTTACAAAAGGGAACCGCGAGAGCCTATTGTGTGCTTTATGCTACGAGCGCAAGGACCTCGGATGTCAACGAATTCATTTCCGTGTGATCCTGAGTCCCTCTTTGCTGCTGTAGGAAATGTAAGCCCAGTGATCCTTCTCAAAGCGCGAATCCTCACGTTCGTACTCAGGAAGCACACACAGGCTAGGGGATGAGTGCTTCCATTGCTGAAGGGGTCTTTCTGCATCAATGGTGTTAGCAGTGCCAGCGCCTCGCTAAGACATTCTACTGTGTAGCGTGGCTCTGCTCTCCCTGTCTCCCCTCCATGCCATTGCCTGCTATGTCAGGAGAAGATGGGAAGATTACTTATTCACCCATCCAAAATACTGCTTTTGCCAGTTACCCTTCTTAGCATTGGGGAATATTCAAATAAGCTTAAGCAAAGCCCTTGCTCTCAAGGACCCTGGGCTTTCATAGAGTTGGGAAGATGTGGTCTAGAAGCCCACGAAGAAAGCAGTGCTGTTTGAGTGGTGAGGGAAGGGAAATACATATTGATCATCTAAGGGTATCATCCATGTGTGAGCTCGTGCCCCAGCAGCATTGTTCCCATCCATTTTCATTCTTAGATAACAAATGAAGGCACACGCTGAAGGTCACGGGATTTTAAGTGGCTCTGTTTGAGTCTGAAGCCCACGCTCACTCATAATTAAACTTCGAGGGGGAAACATACAGCCTCTCACTGAAATGGTCAGGGTGGTATGACTAGAAAGGCAGAAGAGACTTGAGGCATTCTCGGGCAAGGCCCAGGCATAGAAAAGGCAGAGCTCACTTGGTGAACAGCAAGGAGAATTATGGGTTTTGACAGTGAGGCTAGAGCTGGCCACTGTGGCCCCAGGGAAGAGGACTTTGGGTGGGACACGGAGGCTGTGCTTTATTCGGCAACCAACAGGACAAACCGGAACTTCTGATTGGGGATGGGGGCAATCAAGTTTTCAGTGCCATAGAATGCAGGCAGAAAACAAGAGGCAGGATGGGGGTAGGGATATAGACCTCACCTTCCCTAGCACCCATGCTCTTGCTTTCCGCCTTGGCCTGGGAAGCTGCCAGTTCTGCTTTTTGTGGTCTGTGGTAGACGTGTTCATTCCCGCCTGTGAGAAACTCGCATCTCCTTCTTAATTGTAATTCAATCACGGAGAAGTGTTTCTATGACCAACCAGCAACAACAGAAAAAAACAAGGCAAAAATGAAGGAGATTTGAGCTCCTTATACTGCAATTAAAATAATAGCAAGTGAGCTCAGTGATTTATTTCTGAATAAATAGTTTCAGGATAAAGCAAATGTGTGTTTGGACGTGGAAAGAAGGGTGACAGGGGAAGACATTCTGCAGCCCCGACACATCACATAAATGCCCTCTGTACACTCGTATTTCAACCTCTTGATTTTTTTAGTTCTGAATTCTAGAATCTAGAAGGTCTGGGTAGAAGAGAATGGACTCTTTGCACTTGTGTGCAGAGGATCGCATGGGTGCAGCTGTTTGCCAGTGTACAGCTGGTAGAGGGTGAGGTGGGGTCCAGAGCTGGCAGACACACCACTCTCAGATACTGCAGAAGTCCCCAGACCTTGCGTCTCCACGACCTTCCATTTTCCTGGATCTCTGGGCTGGCTTATTAGAATCAGTGATCACTGGGAGAGGGAATGAGAGGGGAGAGAGGAAGGAAGGGTGTGAAGGAGGGAGGATGTGAGGGAGGGAGGGAGG
>NC_022030.1:25058183-25067951 GCF_000317375.1 Microtus ochrogaster
ATTTATTTATTTATTTATTTATATTTTAAAAGCTAAGATGCCCACAAATTCAGAGGTACTCATTCTTGGATCTTCACGCAGTAAGTTGAGCACCTGTGGCACTAGAGGGAGATCAGAGAGACCCGAGAGAACAGGAACGGTCCCTAAAGTGCAGTTACAGTAGTGCACTCTGGATAGTGTGCACTCAGAAAGGAGATTTGGCAAGGGTACTTTTTGTCTTCCAGGCTACGTAGGTTGAAACACCTATTCACAAAATTTATAAAAGCACACATAAACTCTGGAAAGAATGACGCATCACAAGTTGCATCCTTGAAGAAGCATCCTGCCTATATGTGGTTCAGGGTTAGTGCCAAAGAGCCTGCGCTCTTAGGGCTGCTCCTGTCCCCATGGTTACTCGTGGAAGAGGAGGGAGCACACCGAACTCTGCTGGCACCAGCAGGTCCAAAGACAAAAGCCTAGCCTTGGGGCATGCTTCCAAACCAAAGATCCCCTGTGATCAAAAACTCCAGAAAATACCAGGAAAAATCTAGAAGGTCATGAATGAGGGGGAACTCGAACCAAGGACCTAAGACCCAGTCTCTTTCTGGTCACAGTGCAAGCTGCTTCAGACACACTGACAAGTGAGATCGGAAATTGTATCGGTGTGAGAAGTGACAGGTAATTGTGTAAGCAATTACACATGCAAGATATAACTTTATTGTTGATGCTCATTTCTAGTGTTCTTCCTGGGAGAACTGATGATACACTAAAACTTAATTTCCGGAACCAGGGTTTGGAAGCTCGGAGTTTCAACTCTCATTGGTTAATGATAATGAGCAAACAAACTCAACCACACAGGAAAACCACACATGATCTCAGTTTAACTAACATCAGGCCTAGAAAAACGCTGACGTAATTTTAACATCTTAATTTCAGAGGAATGTTAAAAACGAAGGAATGAATTCTGCATGTTAATTTACTTGGCTGAGAAGAAGATTCAGCGTTTGGAAACGTAGACATACCCAGGAAATTTTCACACAGGCACCGTCTCCCTCTCGGTGCATCTATGTGCGGATACTCAGGAAACCGCTCATGAAAGTTGATCTTCCTCCATGCCAAGACCTAAAAAGTTCATTCCAAGGGTCCCTCAGATCCTACAAGCCTCTCCTGAGCTTGCTTTGCCCCTTTCGTACCCATTTCATAGATAAAAGCCCGGAGAAGTTCACTGGAGAACATGGCCACCACCTAGTAGGGGCAAATGCAAGACCAGCTCCGAGGCAGTGTGAGGTCAGAGGCAAAGAGAAGCAGAGTTGCTACTTCAAGGCCTCAGAACCCATTTAGCGAGCAGAGCAGCGAGAGACCTGCACTCTGCAATTCTTCTGGGCCTGTCCAGAGGGAGAACAGGGAAAGCAAGTGGCTGGCATCCAGCCGGGCTTGCTCAGTCCTGACGAGACATATCAAACAGCCCGTTGGTTGCTTTATTTGCTTCCTCAGCCTCTCTCTTACCTTCAGGCATCAGCTTCAAAGGGATGAGGAAGAAGGCCATGATTACAGACAGGGCCAAAGGCAGAGGCAGCTCCTCTCTGTTGATGTTCCCAGGAAGCCCAAGAGGTTGCAACATTCTGTCAGCAACAGGAGTAATGTAGAGGGGTGGGCCTAAGCCTGGCCTGTGCACGCGGGGAAGGCCTCTGCCTTCACCTCTCTGTGGTAGTTCTTACCCATGCTCTTGAATCCCACTCTCCAATCTAATGCTACAGAAAGGTTCTGGAGGAACAGAGGTAATTAAGACCCCTAGAAAACCAGCCAAGCGCAGCAACGCTGGCAAATAGTCCGCACAAGGCTCCTCGCAACCTAATTCCTGGCCTTTTTCAGATAGGCGCAGTTACAGAGAAAAGTTAACTGCGGCCTAGAGACGGGGACCTGCTTAAGATCAAGGTTAGCAAGTGAAGAGCCAGCGTGTGAGGACAGATGATCTGACCTCTGACCCCCAGAGCCTTTTCTCTGACACAATAGGATCAGAATGCTTTTCTCCTGAGACTATCGGCACCTTAAAGATGGACCAAGAATGACAAGGACACATCTCAAACATCTGAGTCAGGAAACTGGGAAAGGAAGAGGTGTTGCGAACTGTATTCACACAATTCCTCTGAGCCCCTAAAAGCCCTGAGTGGTAGGTGTTGTTATTTCCTGTCAATGAATGAAGAAATACAAGCCTGGGAAAAGTCAGCATCCTGCTTCGGGCCATCGAGCTGGATTTCGTGCTGACTTCTGTCTTGAAGGAGAATTGAGGCACTTTTCAGGTCTCAAGGCCCCAGCGCGCGCACGTCAGCTCCTTGGATCCCACCGAGATGGCTACAGCGGCGAGAAGCTCTCATTCATGAAGACGACGAGGCTACTAGGAGCTGTGTGTTTCTGAGATATCACAGAAACCACGTGACTGAACTAGAAGCTGGGGTTCTAGAAACTTCACATTGCTTTCTTCCCACCTACTGCAACGCGGAGGAGATCCATGACGGCAGATGGAAGGAGAGGAGCCAAGAGCAGGGCTAAGGCCAGCGACGCTGCCAGGAGTAAACCCATGATGGGGTGAGTGAACGAGGAGGCCCTTTCCCAGGAACTCATCAACAAGCACAGCGAAGTACCAAATCTGCCTCAGACATTTCAGCAAAGGCCAGAATAAACAGCGAATCCTGTCCCAAATTCATTCAGTCATTCAATTGTTCAACAAACAAATCCCAAACATGTGCCAAGCAAGGGGGACACAAGAAGGAGTAACACAGACACACAGCTACCCATACTGAGATGGAAGTGTGGTGGAGAACCACCTGAGTTGGTCCTGGCTCTTGCACTCCAGAGAACAGGGATAGCTGGTTTGTGTGGCCTTTGTCATTTTTTTTTTTTTTTTGGCTATAGTCTTGGGGCTAATTGCAAGTCACCCAGGCCATGCCAATGATCTCATAAAATTCCTGACTAGTTGCCAAACACTACGCCTTGGATGCCTTTGAAGCCATCCACTACTTACCGACCCTACCCATACATAGTTCACAGCAAGAAATGATTTTTCGAAATTCTCGAGGGCCTTGAGAACTGTTTCCAAAGGAGTGGCGTCAAAGTTGGGAAACCGTAGTGATTTCAGTTTTAGTCCAGAGCAACCAAAGTGGGAGGTCAGAATCCAAGACCTCCAGAAAAAGACCTAGAGGCAGTGCTAAAAGAAAAACACCCCAGGTTACTTATACTCAAGAGCATCTGAACAAAGAAACAAAAATAATCCAACAACCAGGCATCTCCCAGCACCAGAGAGAACACATAAGCACTCCCATCCCCATGAATATCAGAGCTCGTTTCTAGAATAATGGAGGCAAGCCAGAGAGTTCATCAACCAAATACATTTTACCCAATCAGTCAGTTGGTGTTACAGCTCAACTAGTTAATTGCGTACAGCTAAGATATCTGTCCATAGGGCTTCCTACCACCACTCAAAGCTGTTGCTGAGATTCTCCTGTATTGATTGGTCCAGGGCCTTCCAGGTTCTTATTGAACAGGAGGAAGGCTACAGCATCACTCAGAGCCCGCTAAGACCCTCGACCCTTGCTTCCCGACTTAGGAGACAGACAACTTCGGTAAGTCTGACTTTGCTACCAGCTTCAGGCCCATTTCATCACTCAAGGTAAACTCCCAAGATGCATGACTCTAGATGAGTTGACTGCCCTGGTCTGAAGTTCTCTGAGGATGTATTCTCAAATGTTAGTAGGTGGATTGAACAGAAAGCAGGAGCTGAGTTCAGGAAGTGAAAAGCTTGCTGAGACAGAAGGCAGACAAGTGCGCGGAAGGCAGAGTAGGGAAACACCAAACCTCTTGTGTCCCAGTTCCTCATCCCACCTGGGGCTAGGGAAATCTGCACGTCCTGAGCTATCAACAACTATAAAGTGTTAATGAGAAAAGGAGCAGGTCAGAAGAGTAAAGTAAGATAAATTGGAAGGATTTTTTGACTATCTTTTCTAATAACCATGCAAAAGGCATCTGACAGCAAACAGGAATTTAGAGCTGCTACGGCTTCCCACCGAGATTAAAGGCTGGTCCCGGCATCCTCCGCAGTTCTTAGCAGCACATGGGAAATTACTCAGACTTCTCGTTTTGTACATTTTATTCATTTTTATTTTTTTTAACCACGGCATGAGACAGTCCTTTGTAGTTTCGGTAAAATGAAGCACCAGATTGATTTTCAGTGATAGTACAAACATTTCTGCCTACCTAAGGAAGAAAAAAAAAGTGTTGCAAGCGGTTTAAGTTTTTGGTCCTACATGAAAGTTTCTGAAGGTCCCCTAGAGTGAGAGTTTTTCAAGGCAGTTTAATAAACAGAAAATGCTCCAAATTCATGAGAAATTGGCCAGATGACTTGGTGATGACAACATAGTTCGTGAATTTGTTAATACAAGCTGTGTAAACAAAACTCGGTGAAGTCTCTGTGATTTGATAAATATATAACAAAGAAACAAAAACAAACACTAGTTGCTGTGTGTGTGGCTTCTTTGCCGCCATTGAAGCCACATGATCGATGATGGTGTGTTCAATCACAAGCTAAAATGATGCTGGTGGATCTTGATGTTGTTGTGAGACCCAAGGCCTCAGTATCCCACCGTGGTCAGGTCCACACAAGCTCTAGCCGTCAATCATCTTCTAGTTTGTGCTGAATTCTACAATCTACATTCTCCATGAAACAATTTTTAGCAAATTTCCAGCAACCCATGATGGTTTCTGAAACAAATTTCTGATCAATAGATCTATTTTATGTAAACATCTTTCAATGCTTAGTTCTACTTCTAAATCATGCTCTCAGGGCCTACTTCATTTTTTTCCTTATTCTATCACTAGAACTACAATTTGACAAAATAGCAGTGCACACTGGGGTTTAGGGAATCTACTTTCAGAAACCATAGATATAGGCTTGTTGACACAAAACTTTGATCCCAAATGACATCAAATTTCAACACTCAGGAACATAAATTCCTAATTAATATTAGAGTGGAAACTTCTGACATAAAAGAATTGGAAACCCACAAAAAAATACATTACCTCTAGAACTTAATTTGACTACTTTTCTTTTTCCATACATTAAGGACACTTCGAAAAAAATGAAAAAAAATCAAGTATTCTAAATAATCATATGATCTTCTTCAGTTTGTCTGCTTTATAGCCTTTGGAGATGTAGATTATATTTTGCATAGATGCAATTGTAGCGATACTAGAATTGGCATTCTATGAATGTATTTTAGACAGGTTCTGTTTTATGCTAACCTGATGCTTCTTTGGCTCCAGAAAGAGAACCACAGTTGTTACTGAGAGACTCTGTGTTCACTTCATCCTTTCCACTTTCTCTGAGCTGTTTCTGGCCTCTTTTTGGCAGGATGCAGAGGCCTCACGTCTGAGAAGAGCTTCTGGTTCTACCAGTATTGTGTTGAACCTGTTATGGAAGGCGTTGCCTGCTGTTGATTGCTATGGCTCCAAAATGACAGGAAGGATTCATTCTTCATTTGTAACTAGTGTTTGCTTTCCTTCAATGATAGGACCAAGTGCTCCATTCTCAACAGTTGAAGGAGTAAGAATAGGCAGGAACCACTGAGGCAGATTGTAGGTGGTAGTGAGGACCGAGATAAAGGCATCCCGCTTTGATATGGCAGAGCATGGGAAAGAGAAGCTGGGCTTTGCTAACACTGGTAGTCTGGTAGATGTACCCAAATGTCTGAATGTAGGGTCTTGGTGTCCAGGGTTGCAGTATTTAGGGGTACTATAGAGTTAAAGACTGTTCATAGGTAATTATGGGGGTGACCTTGAAAGGGTTTGGAGAGCCCTTTTCTTCCCTCCAGCCTTCCTGGCTCATGATGCAACCACTCCCTCTGATGTGTGCTTTGACCTTTGTCACCTACCGTCCTCCCCATGACTCATTTTATATTTAAGACTCAAAAGTGTGAGCAAGATAGCACCGTTGCACCTTCTCTCAGTCAGAGTTTCTATTTTTGTGAAGAGAAATGACCATCTACCATGACCATGGCAGCTCTGTGAAGGAAAACATTGAATTGGGGCTGACTTACAGTTTCGGAGGTTTAGTCCATTGTCCTCTGGGAGGGAAACACGGCAGCGTACAGGCAGACACGGTGCTGGAGAAGGAGTGGAGAGTTCCACATCTCGAGCCATAGGCAGCAGATGCAACTGTGTCACACTGAGCATAGCTCGAGTATACAATACCTCAAGGCCCACCCCCACAGTGACGTACTTCCTCTAACAAGGTCACACCTACTCCAACGAAGCCACACCTCCTAATAGTGTTGCTCCCTATAGGGACCATTTTCTTTGAAACCACCACACTCCTTTCCAGTGGAAAACCACAGACGGGTGTTTCAATGTGGTGATGAGAACTTAACGCAACCTGACAGGGCCACATCGTCTCTGTGCCAAAGTGAGTCTCTTCTTGGGTGGTCTCCTCTGGAGGATGCATAAGTCCTATTCTACTGAGGCGCAAAATGTCTGAATGTACTAGAACCCTGGGTACAAGTACAGCCTTGGGTATCCTCTCCCCTTGCCTGATCCTCAATTACAGTTGTGTATAATTAGAGAAATATTCTGATTGCTTTATATAGAACCAAGAAGGACAATAGTTCATCAAATACTATCTTATTGGTCTAACCAAATCAGTGTAATCTTTCTTGACTATTAAATGGAAAGAGTCTGGGCTTAAGTGTAATGATATTTTATTTGTATTTTAATAAACAAAGGTTGCCTGAAGATCAGAATGCAAAGTTAAGCCACTAGCAGCCAGGGAGTGGTGGCACACGCCTTTAATCCCAGGACTCAGAAGACAGAGGTGGATCTCTGGTGAGTTTAAGGCTACCCTGGGCAACACAAGATAGATGCTCAGTCAGAGACTTCCCACTCCGAAGAAGTGGGAAGAAACAGAGCCAGGAGGTAGTTGTTCACACCTTTAACCCCAGTGTTTGGGAGTCACACACCTTTAATCCCAGCACTAGGGAGGTAGAGACAGGAACGATATGGCTGGAGGGAGAGAGGAGTGTGAAGGGGAAGAGACTGAGCTCACTGGAGTGGAGTCTGAGGATTTGTGGAGACAGGCTCTTACCCTTTCGGTCTGAAGATGTGGTAGAAGTAAAAGGTCTCTCAAGTGGTTGGCTTCTTTGCCTTTCTGATCCTCAGCTTGAACCCCAATACCTATCTCTGGGGTTTTTATTATTCATGCTACACTTAAGATTGAGATAGATCTTGGTCCAAACTCTGACTCTTACTTGTAACACGTGGGTTGTGTGCTTTACATCAAATGACCTCAGCGGCCCATTTAGAACACAGGGAGAAGAATCTTAGAAGCTTATGGGTACCAAATAAGACAAGAGAAGTGAGAACTTGAAGTAGCATTGATAACACAAATAGATGCTCAGTCGGAGACTTCCCCCGCCCCCTACCCCCTGCCCCCAGCCCCTCCAAAGACTAGCTAAGGCCCAAGAATAGCACAGATCCCTCCACACAGCCTTTAATCAGAGCAGAGACAGTGGCCTTCTAGTTTGAAGATAGTCACAGAAAACAGAAGTCTATGTCTATTTCAGAAGATTTAAAGGTTTCCTGGCAGTCCCTACCACCTGTCACTCTGTAATTACCAGCAGCCAGTTGGGAGGCAAGCGTTGCTCTGTGTGTACAGCAGATCTAGTGGGACACTGAGTTCCACCAGAACACAGGCATGGGCCTTATGCAGAATCTCACACCAGGCAGCCCAACAGGTTTCTACCGACAGAATTCAACGCTAGGCAGAAATGAGTCAATGCTCACAAGACAAACACAGCCCGACTCATTACGATGAAATCGCCGAGCCCGCAACCTCTCAGACAAAATGGGCTCCACTGAAATGACTTTCTCTGAAGATTTATATTTCGGATCCTGACATTTCCCTACAGTTTGTTTGAAAGATCCAAAAAAGTAATTGTATTTTCTGGCAACATAGAATCCCTTGGAGTGCAGGGAGATGATAGTTTGCTTGATTATAGATATTCTACCAGAGATTTAAAGGTGTTTTTATACACTGACGAAACACAACTGTCCTACCTTGCTCTCCACAAATGACACCCTTCTTTGTCTTCAACACAAGATGCAGATCATCTGACGGCCTTCCAAAGTTCTTCCCCAGCAAACTCTCCTCACCATAAATACTGTGAGGCTTTAGGAAAAAATAAATAATAAAGAATGAAAAGTGGGGGGGGGATTTAAGAGAATAGATGGAAGGATAAAACTAGATTGCCATCTTTCAAGTGTTTATCAGGCCAGCCCAAACCTCATGGAGTCAGATAGCCAAGATTGTTCACTCTGTGCCTCCCCTGCCTGGCTCACTTGGTAGTTTTGTTTTGTTTATATTAATTTTTTTCTGGTGAAACTTTTAGCCATTTTTAACTGCGGATGCATTTTTAATTACACAGTGGTGCACAAATAACGTTTCCTGAAGAAGAAGTAGGACATTCATGGTTTTAAAAAGAGGTCCACCCTCTCAGATTTGGTGTTTCCTCCCATTGCACTGACCAGATGGTATGTCTCCTTCCACTTTATAACTTTTTTAGAGTCAAGTTTTATATGAATAGAACTATGCAATAGGTATCATTCTCTGCTTTGATTTATTTACCCAATAATATTTCATATATATTTTTATCATTACATTGATGTATTACTCTCTAATGGGAATATGGTAATTTAAGTAACCATTCCACTGTATGAAAGTATGTTGCTTTCAATTTGCTTTGTAAACTCAAAATTTTTATTTTCTTTTTAGAATTTTATACATAAGTACTGTAACCCAATTTACTTTTATAAATGACTTTACAATTAGCATCTTTATATTCTTCCTTATATTAGCTGCTATTTCCCAGCTGTAAGCAATATGAGCATGTAAAAACTTAAAACTTCTGAAGAGATGGTCATAAGTGACGACGTGACATCGCAATAACTCCCTTTGTGTGTCTCAGTTTCCATCTCTCTAAACTGGAGATGCAAACAGCACCTACTCCAGTGAGAGCTGCTGAGAATGATGATTATAAACAATCATACAGTGCTTAAACCAGTACCCAGTACAACGCAAGTCAGCGCATTATCTGCTATTTATAGGCTGAGCGTCTTTTAACAGTGCCTGCCAGCGGCTAAGCCCTACATTTTCCAGCACAATTGCGTATTCTCTCAGCATTTAGGTGAAGATTTCATCTCCTTGAGTCCTGCCAGGTGTAAGCTGAGAACAGGTCCCTAGCCCTCCTCCCCAGCACCCCTGGAAACCTCCACGGGAGACAGGCACTAGGCTTGGCAGCTTGCATCCTGGCAGCTCATGTGGGATTCCTTACTGTATCTTCACGGCCCTGCAGGACAGTCATTAGCCATATTGCTGGACTGCAGTGGTCCAGATGGTCGCCACACAGCTGGTGGAGCAGGAAAGGACTGCAGAAGGGGCAGTGGAGGCCGGTGTGTGGTATAGGTCTGTGGTGTGTTGCATAGGATGTGAAAGAAAGGCTCAGGTGAGGCAAATGTACTTCCTCCAGCCTGTAGGGCAAGCATGTTTGTAGAACTTGTTCATCTTCCTAGCCTGTTCAAAGAAAAATGAGGAAGACAAACAAGGCACTTTGCCTTGAGGCATGTAGCCTTCAGGTTCTGTTCCTCATCAATCCCTAGGCAAAGCGAAGATGAAATTCTTTCACAAAGTGTTACCCACCACCCCAGCCGGATATGGGGGGTCTTGTGGAATGTGGTTTCTCGAAGACC
>NC_022030.1:25068181-25088313 GCF_000317375.1 Microtus ochrogaster
AGATGTGCAAGATATAGGGAGACAGACAGACAGACACGTGAGTGCACCTACACAGAGACAAACAGACGCATACACTCAGAGCACATGTGCATGATAGACAGAGATAGACACACACGCACACACACATACACACTCCATGATCTCAGTATTTAGGAGATGTTATGCCTAGTAAACACCAATATACTAGAAGCTTTGATATATAGAAATAGTGTATCATTTTGCCCAGATAAGTTTAGGTATTACTTTTATATAATACGTGGTTCAAGAAACCAGCGTTTTCCGAAAAAACTGTGGAAAATGCTTCCTGGAGGAAAAAATTGAGAAAAGCCCTGGATCCTAGATTTTCCCCCACAGGCTTAGTGAATTTGTGGCATTTGGAAGAGCACAACGGCTCGGAAGATGATGCGTGTCATTTCAAGTTATGCATCATCATTGCCTCTTCTGTAGTTGCATCTAGGATTCCACAGTCCGAATGAAGAAGCATGCAGGGTCTTTACAACAACCCACCATGCCCTGCAACTCTACGCCGTGACCCAGCAGCCTGCGTAGGGCTTTGTGTATGCCTCTGAGCTTGGGAGTGTCTGAGTCTTTGTCTTCTTTTCCACAGCAAGATCTTTGTAATCAGCAAGATCTCAGAAAGATCATTTGCTTAGCTGTTTGGCAGGAGTTAGAAACAGGAGTTCCGATCCTTTTGGGGAGCCCTGCCCTCATTGGGGAATTCCTGGTAGCATATGGCTCTGTCACTTCCCTTCTTGAAATACTCTGGAGCAGCTGCCCCTCACAGCAGGGCGACTGTCAGGGATTGGCTAGGGATCCCTGTTGCAAATGACAGCTGCAGGGTGATTTTGGTCATGGCTGCCAAGAGGCAGAAGTTGAGGGAAAACATTATAGAATTTTCATTATTCACTGTGGCAAAGTACATGTGCCCAAACAAAGAAGGCACCAGTAGAATGCAGAACAGAAACACACTGTGTCTGTTTCCTTTTCCAAAGCTGCACTTCGCAGCCAGAAGAAGGCAGAAGAAATAAATGGCTCTAAAGATGCATGGATATTTCAACTCAATCCTTGGCCTGAGGAATTATATTTAGACCTACCTTCTCAGAAGCCCCGACCTACCAGGGACCGTTCTTTATTGCCATCATTGGCGTTTCTCCCCTAATGCCCATGTGAAGTAACCGCCGTTACACAGATGTACCAGTCTGAAGTTCAGGGAAATGAATGACTTGCCCAGATCCGCTAAATAGCAGCTTGTGAGACATAGACTTGAACTGAGACCAACTCAAGTCTTGATTCAGGACTGGTGAGTTTCTGAAGTTGGTTGACTGTGATTACCATTCGGGATGGCCTTTCCCAGGGCTGTAGTTGACCACAACACCCAAGCAGAGTGACAGGAAATGAGTTCGGCGACTGAATTCCATTTTTGGCTACTAAATTTCCGCGTCTGCTGGGCCCCGCTTTCCTCTTCAGGAAAGACAGCTGAGGATGTTAAGCAACTGCTTTTGACATGAAAACGACTACCTGCAGTAGCCCAAACTTCCTTGTCTCCTCTGAAATTAAGGTGACTTGATGACTGTTTGGTTTTGTACCCTTGAATACCAACTTGTTACCAGGCGGTGTGGATTGAAATGAGGGTCACTCGGTGCCAAGTTCCCTACGGAGAGAACTGGGTGGATGCATAGGTGTGCACGGGGCCTGGAGTTGTGGAATACAGTCACTGCGGAAGGCCAGGTTCAGAAATTTCACGATTCCTGTGGAACTGGGAAACAAGGGGAGGAAAACGTAATTCCGGCCCACCTGTACGGGGACACTGGATTAATGGCAAGCCAGGAACATCTGTATTTTTTTTCTGAACTCTCCTTGGGGTTTTCTATATGGTAAGCTCCAAGATCTTGTTTTGTGTCGTCCTGTTTTTTCTTTCTGTTAGAAACTAGAAAGGGATTTCATTTTTAAGGAACCTGTTTCCCGTGTGGGAATGACAGCATGTGGACCCCTGTTCTCTTTCCAGAGAAGAGGGGGGCTGGGGGCCTTTCTAGTTCCTTTCCAGCCACTGTGGATGGCTTGACAGGGTTGTCAGGCAGCCCTCAGAAGACTTTCGACTGGGGGCTCAGATATTGGTTCTCTGAAATTGTGAGGTGAAGAAATCTGTCCAGATGGGATTGTGTTTTCCTCGTCCTCCCCCATCTCACAATTCATCCGGATTTCTTCATCACCCGGTTTTGATACAGGAGTGTCTTTTCCGATAAGCCTGAACGCTTGGGGCTGCTGCCCAGCCATCTCCTGTAGCCAGTGCTGAAGGATTGGTCAGTATTTGAGATAAACTTTTATTAGAGTGTTTCCATTAAGATGCCTCAAGGCCATTACGTCAGGGAATGAGACACATCTATCTTATTCTGGTTTAATTGCCGAGAGCAAGGCTGGCTTTATATGCTATAAAGCCACTTTCGGGGAAGAAGAACTCCATATCTCTGGTTACAGGGCTTCATTTTGTTGAAACCTTCAGTTTCTCTTAACAGCACCGAAACTATAATACAGTTTCAGTTTATGAGGCTCCGGAAATGGTAGCACCAGTCACTGCACGGTAGACCAAATTGACAACAAGAGGTATAATATGAGGCGCTGGAAGCCAGCTCACCTCAAGCTTCAGCAGCAGCCTTAGGATTTGCACTTGTGGCTCTGTGACCATCTGCTTTCCCCCTTGAAGATGGATCCCCAAGGCTCTTATTCCTTTCCCCACGTATTGGTGCTAAGTCCTTGGGTGTCATGTTCTGGTGAACTCTGCTCACCTCTGCCTTTTTCTTTCAAGTTCCCTGATCTCCAAGTTAGGATCATCTTTGTGTTATCCACGGGGTAAAAGATCTGTTCAGTTTTCTCTGTGCCACACAAATTCCCTGGCATGTCTACACCAAGGCAGCTGAGGCTTCCCCTGCTGCCATGATCACAGCCTTTCTCTTAGCACCGTGTACTTTTTTTCGGATATTTTTTAATTAAAAAATTTCCGCCTCCTCCCAGCCTCCCTTTTCCCTCCCCCTCCTCCCACTCCCCACCCCTTACTCCCCTCCCCCTTTCTTTCCAGTCCAAAGAGCAGTCAGGGCCCCCCCCCCCATCCAGGTCTAGGAAGGTGAGCATCCAAACAGGCTAGGCTCCCACAAAGCTGGACAAAAATTGGGAACTGGGGGGAGGGTGGGATGGGGGAAAGGGGAGATGGGGAGAGAAAAGTGAGAGGGGAGGATGGGGAGAGCTTGGGGGAATGGGATGGTTCGGATAAAGGAAGGATGGATATGGAAGCAGGGAAGTATATATCTTAATTAAGGGAGCCATTTTAGGGTTGGCAAGAGTCTTGACTCTAGACGAGTTCCCAGGGGTCCAGAGAGATGTACCAGCTAGGTCCTTGGGCAGCTGAGGAGAGAGAGCCTGAAATGGCCCAATCCTATAGCCATACTAATGAATATCTTGCATATCACCATAGAATCTTCATCTGGAGATGGATGGAGATAGAGACAGAGACCCACATTAGAGCACTGGACTGAGCAACATCCGAGGGAGAAGCAGAGGGAGAACATGAGCAAGGAAGTCAAGACCATGAAGGGTGCACCTACCCACTGAGACGGTGCGGCTGATCTAACGGGAGCTCACCAAGGCCAGCTGGACTGGGACTGAAAAAGCATGGGATAAAACTGGACTCTCTGAACATGGCGGACAATGAGGACTGCTGAGAAGCCAAGGACAATGGCACTGGGTTTTGATCCTACAGCACTGTGTACTTTTGACTACACTGATCGAAATGATGGCCAGCCCACCCTGACCCACCGCTTCACTAAAGCACAGTTACTAATTTTGTTTTCCCAAATGGATTTTTTTTTCCCTTGAAGATCAAACCAGAAACAAAGCCTAGAACCTGGTCTCGGCCCTTCCTCTACTAGAGTTATTGTTTCCTGTTGGACTAGACTCATAGTTTATTTCTTTGTATTAAAACAAGAAATGATTGATATACCTCAAGCTAACAAGTTCTACTTATTTTCTGAGTTTATCTTAATGGTATTCATAATATGGATACAGAAACCCCTTCTCAAATCCTTCATCAATATTATAATGATAAAATTATATGTCTTAACAAATGTGTACAGATAAAATTTAAAACTAAAATTAAAAAAAATGGCTCTTCTTTACCAAATGAACCTAACGTCATCTTTTGTAATAATAGCCTTGAAGGTGTCAGTTATACAAAGCCTTCAAATTCTACTACATCCATTGTGTTGACACGAACCCCAACTCTATCATATGGTTTTCTTTGGTATAAAGTTTGACTCTGCTTTTTCCATAGCTTCCTCCAGTGAATACATCCAAATAAGTTTTCTAGTTGAGTGATTAGCTGCAGAACTTGACAAATCCACTGTAAGATGTCCAATATATTCCTGTGTAGTTGAAAGAATCTTAAAAACTTAATGACTTCACAACATACATTCTATGCTAAATCTTTTCCAAGCAATATGTGGACTACTAAGTATCCAAAGCTGTGAAGATGAGGTCCTTGTCCTTGACAAGGTCAAAGGAGAGAATGAACACAAAACACAGTCTGACAGAACAAAGTAAAATGAAGCAAGGTGAAGTTGGGAAGTCATCATGAATGTTACTTCCTACTCTTTCAGGGTGAGCAAAACTGGGGAGAAGGAAAGGATAAATAGAGAGAGACAGAGAGAGACATAGAAAGAGAGACACAGAGAGACAGAGATAATCCCTGTCCTTAATGCCATTTCAAGTTAAAGTCATTAATAACCTGTTGTCAAACACACAAAGAGTAGAAACAATGATGCCATCAGTTTCAAGTCTACTGTCATTTTGTTGGTTCTCAATCCTCACACAACACTGGAAGCTGGAAAATCTTTTATGTAATGAGAAATTCTGTATACCAGGCTCACCTTAGACTCACTCTGTAGACCAGGCTGGCCTCAAACTCAGAGATCTGCCTGCCTCTGCCTCCCAAGTTCTGGGATTAAAGGCAAGTGCCAGAGAAATTCTGATGGAATTGGTTGGTAATTATCTGGATCACCTTCACCAAAAGTGATTTCATCAACAATAACAGTAGCAGTAATAAAAGGAATCTAACTTGAGAAGCGTGGAGTGGTAGAATCCATACTTCCCATCTCTAAAAGGGAAAGCAAACAAATACATTAGGAAAGAATTGATAATAAGGGCATTGATTGAAAGTTTTGGAGACGTACAGCTCTATTTAGAGGACCTGAATTTGACAAATGTCACCTAGACAGACTTAGGCTGCAATATTGGAGAAGACAACAGTAGCCTCGTCCTACATTGCTTCCAATTGGAGAAGCTCCTTCCAACAGCTCTTGACCAGAGCCGAGTACAGGTGCATGGGATGTGTCTGCCTTAAAAGGAGAGGGAAGGAAATGACCCTGTGCTATAAGTGCGCTGGGTTTGTAAGTGATGCAGATGAGTGACAGGAAGGGCATTTAATGATGGGAATAAGACCTTTCCCTCTATGTCGAAGGCAGGGTTTTTAAATTAAGCAATGATTTCTCTGAAAGCAGTTCAGAATTCCTTATGCCACTTGATATAAATCTTGTATGTTCTCATTTCCCACTTAGGGAGTAAGCTAAAACAAGTTCAGTCTCCAATGGTATTTAGGCCACTCTAAGCAGAATCTAAGGAAACTGTTTACCATATCCCTTCTACACAGAACTTCCTTATACCAATAAAAAAGTCAGATCATTGTAGACACTGAGTCAGTTTCTGTATACACTGTTCACAGAAAGGAGAGTGCAAAGAACTGTTTGTTTTGTTGCAAAAATCTCTTCCAGGATGGAGAAATTAGCTTAGTGTTTAAAACTGTTTACTGCTTTTGTAGGGGACCTGAGAGCAGTTCCCAGTACCCACTTCAAGGGTCTTACAAACTGCTGTGAGTCCATCTCCAGGGAAAGCCAACACCTCAAGTCTCCACAGGCAACTGCACACACATGCACACACACACACACTGAGATGCACACATACAAACACACACACATATCCCACAATCATCAATAAAACCATAAAAAATAAATCTTAAAAAAAAAGCTCTATCAAAGAGGTAGGAGAAACTTTCAGTGATAATAACAGAAATGCAAATTAAATTAATCTGTTGCATCATTTTCCAACCATCAGGGGAAGGTTCAAACTACAGATCAACTGTGGGGAAATGTAATCTTAGATATCACTGGTGGGAGTACAATTTGACATGACCTCTAGGGAAGGCATATGTCACAGTGTCTACCAAATACTGAGTGTGCTTAGCATTTGACCCAGCAGTTCACCTTGTAGAGGTGCAGTCTACAAGAATATACAGGGCAACTGCTATAGAACTATGTGTAAGATTAAAAACTTTCTGTTTTAATAGTATGATTACGCGTTGCATATTCAACAGTGCATTCAAAGCATAGAGAGCTGTTTAGCATATTGGGATGCATTTCAGGGCATGTCGTTTAAGGAAATAAAGTAAGAAATACTTAATTGGTTTCCCTTAGCCTATTTTGCCATTTTCAAGCACATGAATGCACACAATTTATTTCAAAGATAAGTTAAAAAGTAATATTCCAGACCATCGCTATTCGTGTCTAAAATGGGCATGGAAACAATAGGCAATATTGTCCTTGTATGAAATCTCATCTTAATCCGTAATCAGTCCTGGTATGCCTATTTCCATGAGTGCAAAAAAGCAGGTTATTTTTAACACACTCCGTTGCTCATATTAATACTCACTGGCCATTCCTTCATGGGGAATAGAAGCAGAAATACTCGGAGAGCTCTCCTCGGCAGATGCACAAGCCTTTTCCAAGACCAATACCAGAGAGACTGAACATGTTGCCTTCTGTACCGCTCTACCACACACACTGACTTCCCATTCTTGCCCTAAGTCCCAATCCCTCTGCTCTTACGCTGCACGGGTATTTCTCTAGAGAGTGCTCCCTGACCCCTTCCCCTTGGGTGACTTGTGTGCTTGTCCCCCATGTGTTTCTAAGAACCCCTCCTTGTTAATAGTGGCTGTCACTCTTCTCTAGTGCAGCTACCAGCTTATTTTCTTATTCTCCCTGATCTCAGGACTCTAGGTTCTGCAGTAGACAAGGGCAGGGTCTTCCTTCTCTAGCTTAGCATTTGTCAGAGAACCTGCCCGGTTGGCTTTGACCAAACATGGAATAAAAGAATGGGCGAAGTTTAGACACGGATTAGTTCTGAACTGGGATAAGGAAACTGTGATTACAATATACCGTCTTCCCTATTTGTGGATAGCAAGGAGGTTAGTGAAGAAATTTTTGTTGTTGTTGTTGTTCAACAAAACATTTTCAAGGATGCTGTAATGTAACCTTGCCAAAAGATGAAATACATCTTTATTTTAAAAATGCTAATAGACGGTTAAAGATTACTTTTGTGATCACAGAAAGTTTGAGCAGATGAAAGAGATTTCCTGTTGCCTCCTCCTCAACATACACAGCCTCCCCATTATCAACACCCCGACAAAAAGAGGCATATGTGAATTTCTGTAGTTATAGCAGTCTGTCGATCATCACTCAGATTTCTTAGTTTGTATCGTGGTTCACTCTTGATGATAAATGTTCTATGGAGTCAGTCAAAGGGACAGTGACCAGGTCCACTATGGTAGCATCACACAGACTAGCTTCATGGTGCTGCAAACTCTCTGTAGCCCACCTTTTCATCCTTCATCGCTCTCAATAATTGATATCCACTCAACCCCTGACCTTTGTTTTACAAGTGCTGTCATTTGTCTCTCTAGGGCACTTGCATTCCTCTGTTTCTTGGCGAGAGAAAGACTGATACAGATTCCTGTTTGTGTCCTCCCCCTTGCTAGGATAATGCAGACATGTGGTCCAGAGCCTTGTCTCTGAAACAGGCATTGGAACATTGTGCTCATCTCTGTATCTCTTCTATTCAAACAAATGGATCATTAATTTGAATCATAGCATTTTCAGAATGTGAAGTCAATCTGTAAGAGAGCTCTTAAAATTTACGTTCAGAATTATCTTTGGGGAATCTATTTCCTTCCAACCAAAGGTTATGCATCAATAGACCAATTACAGGTCATGGCAGAGCATGGAGCCCATTTCTCCAGTGTTTGCGCTTTAGTACTGATGTTGATATTTGCATCTTACGGTTATGTGTTCACGCACACTGCCCAACTTGGTTAAGAAGCTAATGAATATACTTGAGGAGTGCTCCCTAGAAGAGCACAGAGGAGGAGTGCTCCCAAGAGGAGCACAGAGAGAAACCTAACCACTTAGAAGTCACAGTACCCAGAGGAAAAGCTAATATTCAGAGGTTCTTTCCTAAGCTTTCGTAATTAAGCCCAATAGATTGGGGAGGGGAAGGACATTTTGTGGCCTGACCCTGGGCTCTGCAGAAGGCATCTTGTTTTCACAGGGAAACTTCTCAAACTATCTTTTCCTAGTGGCATCATCTTTTTTCTTTTTCTTCCTTTTTTTTGTCTTTTTAACGAAAGTGCAATAGAAAAGAATAGGGAAGGCTTTATTATTAATAATAAATAAACAAAACTATTTTCTTCCCTAGTATGTACAGCTAGCCTCTGCCAGAAGCTATCCAGGGACATAAGGGAACAACCCCAACACTTTCCTCTCTGCCCTCACTTAGCCTACGGAGAGGTTGGCTCATGCTCTCTGGACCGCAAGACTGTGGTCTCCTCTCCCCACGACTCCCTATAGGAATTTGAATATCCCCCGAGAGTTGAATCAGGGTTTTAAAACAAGCAGTGGGATGGTTGAAGCTTGGAGTAGAGCCCATTATGGGCTGAAAAGAATTCCCAGCTGTGTTTTACTTGTCCCCGAGCCCAGCTGCAGCAGCGCACAGAGGGCTCTGTTTCTTAGGCCCTGTATGTATATGTACATATTCACATCAGTGCATATGAGTGCATGACTTTGAAGCAGTTGGGAAGCCCCGAGCCTTAGAGATGAATTAATTCCCTTTGTGAGACAGGCCTGCATATGTATAGATACGTGGTAAGTGCATTCCACGTCTCTGTTTATTAGATTGCAAAGATCCTCAGCACGAGTACAAATATCAGGGGAATCAAACAGAAATCATAGCATGGGTGCCTGTGCCTGAGCAGGCAGAGGCGTGGAGACAAAAAGAAAGGAGGGTTTCAGGTAGCTCGAGAATTGTCGGCTCGCATTGAGGACTAAAGCGTCCAAGTTGAAAGTGGATTCATGAGGAGTGTGTGGAAGGACTTCTCTCTGGCTTGGGGTAACAGAGCCGTGTCTGAACTCCCCATACTGGAAGAACTGATTCTTAGAAATATATGCTGAGTTTTCCTTTAATATTAGTCTTTAGGGCAGCTGTCTTTTTTTTTTTTTTCTTCTCTGAAATGAAAGGTGAATTTCAAAGTGTGGTCTAGAAAGCAAGCAAGATCCTGCCAAAGAAATGGAAAAATTTCAAACGTTGGGCAGCTATCACATTTCCCTGGGTTAACAGCCAGCAAGACCAAGAGCCGAATCGGAAGAACAAAGTGAGAGCCAAGGAAATGTGCTTTGCACCTTCGTTAGCCAGAGCTTGTTTGAGCGCCGTGGTATTAGTTGGGTTCTCTGTGGAACAGAGCTGATATACTATCCCAGGGAGGTGCTAGAGAGTGGTCAGTTCTCAGTCCTCACCGGAATTCCAAAGGTAGGCTCTAACGCTAGCCAAGGAGTGTCTGGGGATAGATGAACTTGCCCGTGAGAATGAGGGCAAACAGGAAGCGCAAGCCCCCTTCTTTTACGTAGGCGTCCACCGGAAGTTGTGGCCCAAGTTTAGGTTAGATCTTGTGATCCCAAACAAATCCAGAGTTATGGTGGGTCTCATACCTCACATGCTCCTTCTAGTAGGTGTGCCCCTCTGCTTAGGGCTTTGTCACTTCCAGATATAGTCAAGTTCAAAACGAGATCAGCCATCCCAACCATAAAGCCCATCGTTGACCACAATGGGCACCAAATATAATCACTCCAAAAAGAGACCAGCCCTCCAGCCCCATCCAAACTGGGTGCTTCGTGGATGATCACCTACTGTTCTCATCACCCAGCCCTGGCAGTAACATGTGAGGCTTCTGAGTATCAAATTGGATGTTTCTCACTTTCTGTGACAACCTTTGAGTGTCAGTTCCTCCCGGGCCTTAGGTGTAATATTTTCCTCTTTGTCATTGCTCTGTGTCCGCTTAAGAGCTTTTAGGATGCTATTCTTTGGGGCCAGGGGTCACTCAATTCCTCATCGAAACTCTCAACGTGAAAAAGAATTTCAGGACTAAAAAGCAAATAACACGCACCCCCCTCACCTCCCCCCCCTCCAAGAACTAATAAGAGAAAAAGACAACGAGTCCAAAAATGACCAAGCGTCTGCATGTCCTCAAAAAGCCTGGACAGGATAAAGGAGGAAGATGAGAAAGGCGTGGCTATGCCTAGGAAGATGCGTCGGCCTGATTGTCCACAATTTTCTCTGTATTCATTACGCTCATTCACAAGTGGAATATTATTTTGATGTCATCATTCTGTAGATGGCCTTGTTTTTATTTTTTTTTTAAATAAAAGAAAAGGGCCCCCAAAATGTCATCATAAGCCTGACTGTTCAACTGTCCTCGTCTTCGAGGGAGGGAGCGATTGAGTCTATATTCAGCAGGGCTACTCATTGTGTGCAATTTCCCTGGAGCTAGGAAGCTGCCGTCCAGAGAGTGGCTTAAGCCCCCTCGTCCTCGCTTTCAGAGAGCACATCTGGGGTTTGTGCTGGGCCACAGCCCTTGGCAACAGTGTTTCCATGATGAAAGGAAAGAGCACTCAGCTGACCAGGATTTAGAGATTTGTTCAAGGTCAGAAGTAGCACTGCACGCACCGAGCTTCCTGTGAAAAGCCCAGGGCACTGGCTGTTTGTTAAGGTATAGCAGGCAGCCCAAGAGCAACCATTAAGTTCTGTTTGGAGAGAATTTAGGGAATTAGAATGAAATAGGAGATACAGGCCCTTCCTCTCAGGAGTGTGAAATCTAATGGAGGGCATAAAATACACAGGCAAGGAAATGGGACAGATACAAATGAAAACAGATAGGAACATTTACAGGAGAGCAGCGGAAACATGCAAAGACATTCGCCGCTAATTGGACATGTACAGAGATATATACGCTTGTGCCGGGGCAGCCGGGGACTGGGTAAGGAAGAGCCCGTGAAGCCTTCACCTTCACCATGTGTATGTGTGTGTGGGGGGGGGGGAGGAGATTTAGAATGCTACTCCAATCTTTGACCAGACCACTGATGCAAATGCCATACATGGAATATCCCAGGCCCTCAGTCTGGCATATAGAAAGATTACCAACAGCAAAAAACACACCAGGGAGGAGGGAATCTTGGGGTGCAGAAGAGTCAAGAGAAGGAGTCTAACCAATGTAAAAACACCCCTATAATTCCAGCACTAGCGACTCAGCCATTTTGTTAAAAGCCATGGAGGACCAACTCACTGTCCAGCAAGCAAGACCATCAATTGTTCTATCTACTCTCTACCTTGGTATGTGAGAAGGGACCAAATGACAGAGATGCAGACGTGTGTGTGTGTGTGTGTGTGTGTGTGTGTGTGTGTGTTCGTGTGTGTGTGTGAAAGATATGGCAGAGAGTAGTTGCCCTGCCACAGAAACCAGATAGCCTGACCTCATGATTTTACTTTTTTTTTTTTTTAATTTTGAGACAGGGTTTTTCTGTGTAGCTTTGATGTAGGAGGGTCTTCTATCTATCTGTTGCTTTCATTGGTTAATTAATAAAGAAAACTGCTTGGCCTGGTAGGTCAGAACATAGGTAGGCAGGGAAGACAGAACAGAATTCTGGGAGAAAGAAGGCAATGAGGCAGATGCCATAGCTCTCCTCTCTGACATGGATGCAGGTTAGAATCTTCCCAGTCAGCCACCACCTCGTGGTGCTACACAGATTACTAAACATGGGTTAAAGCAAGATGTGAGAATTAGCCAATAAGAGGCTGGAACTAATGGGCCAGGCAGTGTTTAAATGAATACAGTTTCCGTGTAATTATTTTGGGTAAAGCTAGCTGTGCGGGAGCTGGGCAGCAGCTCCTTCTACATAGCTTTGGAGCCTATCCTGGAACTCACTCTGTAGACCAGGCTGGCCTTGAATCACAAAGATCCGCCTGCCTCTGCCTCTTGAGTGCTAGGATTAAAGGTGTGCACCACCACTGCCCAGCATGAATTTACTTTTTAAAAAATAGTACTGGGGTAAGCACAGAGCCTGCACCTGGTTTTTTTTTTTAATCTAAATTCTATATAAGTTGTGAAGTATCTCCTGAACCCATTCCAAAAGCTTATGTGTGAATTCTGCTAAGCTTCACTGTTGTCTCCTGGCCTTTCATAATTTGAGATATAGTAGTTAAAAACGCATGCACTATCTGAAAGTATCACCCAATGAATTTCCAAGTCAACGTTCTTAAAAGACTGCATAGTTCTTTCTTTCCTGATGCTGTTTCATGCAAAATCAATTATTTTAAACTGCAAATAGATAAAAATTAATATTGACTGCAACTAGAAAAAGATGTGTAGAAGTATTTGCTTGCAAATTCTTGAAACACGGCACCTATCAACATTCCCCTTTAAAGGTTTTTACCTTAAAAAGTGTGCGCGTCTTTCTTTTCATGATGTTTGCATTTCAGAAAATGACTTCCACTTAGTAATCTTTTCTTCCTTGGGGACAGCAGGAGGTAAAGAACTTGTTCCAGCAATGAATGAGTGTTTGGCAGCTTGTCTTTTGCAAAAGCGAAAGATTACAATTGGCATTCGAAATAATGAATTACACAACAGTAGTAGAGGGAATCCTGGAGATCATTCATAAAAGGATTCAAATTCGCACACTCTCCCGTTTTTGTCATTTGCAGCCGCCAACCCAAGGCAGGGCCCCTCATCACCACTCAGGGGACCGCCTCTGCAGACTTGGTATCAGAAAGTAGCCCTGCATCCGTATAATTTCCTTAACAATTAATTTTTTGAGTGAACAGTTTGTACGTGAGTTCTTGAGAGGTTAATGCTGAAGAGAGAAGGGGAAATAGCTGTTAAAAACAGGACAATCACAGCCACCGCAGGAGCATTGGCCAACAGAACATTTTGGCCCAAGGTAATAAATATTGAGCTGTGGATTACAGCGTTTACTGTGACTATGGCTAGCTGCTATTAATTTAAAGGAAATTATATTTCTTAATTAGGATTGCCACCCATCTAGAGGCCGAGGTTGAAAAGAAAGAAAAATGCCAAGGACTTATTTCATCATTGTTTCTATTTTTGATGTTCAGTGGGCCTAAAGCAGCTGCAAGAAAATGAGATCAGCAAGCTGAAGCTCTAAGTAAGACTTTGATTTATTTAAAGTTTGACAATTGGCTTTATAATCATTCAAGTGTTAATCAGCATCCATCCCTGGCCTGAGTCCTATATGCTATGTCAGCAGTAACAAACCCAGGAAAGACTGACTTTCAAGTGGCTGACATGGGTCCCTGGCCCTTTGTGGTCCTCACTCCCTGTGGCTGCTCCTACAGGGAGAGGGAGATGATACTGTGGAAGATCTTAGGCCTCGGTGTAGAAGATCAGAATCCATGTAGCCCTGCCTAACTGTAGACAGTTTGCCTATCCTGAAGCTTTGACTTCCCATCCTCATGCCAAACAGAATCACTACTGCTGTTGTCCATTTTGAAAGGTGACAGGAAGGATTCAATGGCGGTGTACAAGCAAGATGATGGGCACGAGTCCTGATGGAGTCATCACTTTTCTTGTTGCCGTGATCAAAGACCCAAGAGGAAACAAATTAAAGGAAGAGAGGTTTGTTTTGGGTTTCATTTTAGGGGGATACACTCTATCACGGCAGGGAAGGCATGGCAACAGGTGCGGAAGGCAGCTGGTCTCCCGTTTTAATAGTCAGGAAGCAGAGAACAGACAAAGTGGGGCCAGTCCGTAAAATCTCAAGGCCCACCTCGATGGCACTCTTCTTAAAAGTGGCACAACTTTCCAAAGAAGTGCCACAAGCTGGGGACCAAGGAAGGGTATTTCACACGGGAAGCGCAAGTTACTTTCTTGCCAATATGAGAAAAGGACTCAAAACATCATCTGTTCTCTTGACAGCAAGCAACAGCAAGTCAGCCGGGGAATCTTAACACACCAGGGTAAGGCGGGGATAAGATATAGCCAAAGGCCCTACTGAGATCCTCCCTTCTGCTCCGACTCACCATCTCAAGTTTGCACCAGAATAAACTCCTCTCGCAATTCTGCAAGGCTAGTGAAAAGGCAGACACCAGGTACTGCTTTAATTCACAGAACTAAATCGCGTCCTGGGGTTTTTTTATTCTCTGTTTTTTTCCAGGGCCTTTATACTCTGTGGTGGCCTCAACAACGGGCTGGCTTCAGCTGCCGCCGTCCAAGTATTCACTTCCACATGCTACTGTCTATGGAATAAGTATACTACCAACATGGACAGCTGATGTGTGTTGATGATGGAAGAAGGTCATTGGTTAAATAAAGAAACTGCCTTGGCCCTGATAGGACAGAAAATTAGATAGGCGGAGTAAATAGAGCAGAATTCTGGGAAGAAGGGAAGTGAGCTCAGATGCCATTTTCCTCTCCTCTCTGGGGCAGACGCAATGAAGCTCCAACCCAGGATGGACGTAGGCTAGAATCTTCCCGGTAAGCGCACCTTGGGGTGCTACACACATTAATAGAAATGGGTAATCAAGATGTAAGAATTACCCAGTAAGAAGCTAGAGCTAATGGGCCAGGTAGTGTTTAAATGAATACAATTTGTGTGTTGTTATTTTGGGGCATAAGCTAGGCAGGTGGCTGGGAGCCGGGCTGCAGGTTGATCTTTGCCCCAGATGGCTGTCTAAGAGAGGTGCGTGTGCATGCGTGTGAGCTTCAAGTCACAGTCTCGTGGTGTCCACTTTAAAATGAAGGAACGGACTTCCCAGCATCCTCACAGTCCATCATCTGGACTGGAGTTGGGTTACCATCACATTTCACACTCTTAAGTTCTTCCTTGAGTTCTTCCTAGAAGTCCCCACTGAGAAGGGATCTGCTTGGCTTCATTGACCTTTCTGCAACTAGTCAGCGTTAGTCACTGACAGTAGGACATGCGTGGTGGCTTGGACTTGGACTGTAATTAGTCCATTGCCAGAACACAGTTAAGAATGAAGGAGGAACATTTACCATAAGGGAGGGTTAAGAAGAAGGGATACGAGCCAGCAGACGCTCCTCGAGAAAGAGACTTACAGTAAGAAAGAAAGCAAAACAGTCACCTAAGGACAGTAATAAGGGCTCAGCAACCCTTACATCATTTTAACAGGTTGCCAATGCCTATTTGCTGGATGTTTGTGTCTGGCCTTGGCCCAGCCTCTTGCTACCTTCTGCCATGAACGGCTCCTCATATGTTTTCATGTGTCCACTTAATGATCCGTTGGTCTGTCTATCCATTCGACACCCCTACTTGTGCCAGCCTGTGTTCACATGGGCCTATAGGACTATGGAAGCCACTGTTTTTTGTTTGTTGTTGTTTCTAATTATTTTTCCTTTTTATTTATTTATTTTTTTAAAAAGAAAACAAACTTTTCTTCATTATGCATACCAATCCAAGTTCCCACTCCACCCCCTCCTCCCAGCCCCTCCACATACCCTCCCACCCCACCCTGGAGCCCCTGTTTTAATAACAATGTAACAAGCGGTGACCTTGGGGAGCTGTGGTGAGAAAGCCAGATTGGCATATGAACCGGCAACAGAAAATGAAACAAAGTGAGGAGTTGGAGATGTTTTGTGGTGGAATATCTGTTTTGAGACTCGAAGGGAAACAAGGTGTTGGATCTAAAAAGTGAGAGCAAATGGCCCTGAAAACGCTTTATTCTGTCTAATCATTTTGGCTTTAACATGTAGTGGTCAAGTTCTTGGCTGGTAGTACAAGCATTCTGACTCTCTCTCTCTTTTTCTCTGTAGGGTTGGAGCCAGTCCTAGACCTACCTCTTGTAGACCAAGCTGGCTTCGAACTCACAGAACTCATGCTTTTAATCCACCTGCCTCTGCTTCCTGAGTGCTGGGATTAAAAGCATGCACCACTACTGCCCAGCTGTGATATATTCTCTATGAGACAGTTTAGAGTTGAAACGCATGCATTAAACTACAATGCTTTTTGCAAGAGTGAAGCCCCAAATAGAACTGTCTGGATGCAGTGAGGAAGTAGAAAAGACTCCAGCCTATGCATTTGGAAGAAAGGTGTACTTGTTTTCCAGGAGTGGATGGATGGCCAAGGATGCTGAGTGGCCAATCTCTCCTCCGACCTCAGGACATTTGCACTTGCCTTCCTCTACTTGTATGCTTTCCCCTGTGGTCTCCATATTATCTGTTCCTCTTTCTGTTAACCTTCTAAAAGTCCTGCTTTATAGCAGGGCATTAATCCCTGTATTTGGGAGAAAGAGGCAGGCAGATCTCTGAGTTCAAGGCCAGCCTGGTGTACAGAGAAAGTCCTAGGGCAGTCAAGACTGCACAGAGACCCTGTCTCAAAAACAAACAAACAAAAACCAAAGAAATCCCACCTCTCCTTAGTAGTGTAGCCTCTAACTCAGTGTTTTCCAACCTTCCCAATGCTGTGACCCTTGACTACCTCATGTTGTGGTGACCCCCAACCATGAAATTAATTTTAATTTTGCTGCGGTTATGAATTGTAATACCAATAGTTGTCTTTTCCAATGGTCTTAGGGTTGGTCCACCCTTCAAGGGGTCATGACTCTGCAGTTGAGAACCACTGTTCTAACCGATTACCACCTTTTCATTTATAACACTGCTGCTCAAATGTGAGCCAAGCCAGGATGGCATCAATGAAAACGCCAAACTGGATGGGAAGATTATGGGGGGGGGGGTCACAGGAGAAGGCAGAAAAAGAGAAGGGGAGAAGGGAGAGGAGCAGAGAAAAATAAATAGCTCAATAAAAATAATAAAGAAAGCACAAGAACCAAAAATAATCAAAAATAATCAACCTTAAAAAAATTGGATGGGGCAAAGCCCAGGAGGCCTCCTGAAACCCTACCCAGAGAGCACTGGGCAACTAAGGAAAGCTGGGAACAGAAGAGGCAGCCTTCCCCAGGGAAGAGCATACCATTGGTCGTCCAGGGCCAAACACAAATACAGCTCGCATTATGCGGTCTGAACAAGTTAAATTTAAGATAGCTATATATATTTATATATAGAATCAGTGAGATTCTAAGGTATACCAGGAAGACAAATAATCAGGGCTGGAGATAAGAACAGTTATGTGAACCAACATGAACGGGAAAGATTAGTGCTTGGTATGCATTAATGATAACACAATCATAGGTGCCTCTTAGGGCTCCCTGAGGAGCAGCAGAGGGACCCTTCCAGATGTGTGACTCAAAAAAACCCGCTGCATAGACAGGCTTGGGATTGTAGTCCTTGAGTCTGCTCCAACAAGATTGGCTTAAGGGGATTATGTCTGTGGGCCTTAGATGGAAAGGTGGCTGAAATAGAGGCAGGGTAGATGAAGAGACTCTGAGTTCTGAGAAAGAAGCAGAAGCAGAAACCTCATCTGGAAAAAGTCATCTATGATGTCAGGGATGGGGGATGCTAAGGTAGCTAGCCTTGTGGGCCTTGCCATCCATGGAAGTTGGTGATTGGTAAATTCACAGGGGCAGGTGTTCTTAAAGACTCATTCAGCCACATTCTCAAGTCCCGACCTAACCCTCTAAATAGGAAGGTCCTAGAGTTGAGCCACGGCGGAAGTGGTGTGTGTGTGTGTGTGTGTGTGTGTGTGTGTGTGTGTTTGTGTGTTAAAGTCTTCTGTGATTCTTGATATGAGAATTGGAGAATCTGTTTCTAAGAGACTTCAAGAAGGTGCTGGTGCAGCAAACCCACAGGACAACACGCTGAGCAGTAGGATCTCAGATCAATACTCTAGCAAAAGCTTGAATCTTCTCCATTGTATCCACCGTCAAGAGATCTGTAGTTCCTCAGCTGATTCCCTCCTGCTAGCTGACGGGATCTCATGACCTTTGACAGGTCCCTTTCAACCCCTACTCCTGCCCCCGAATAAATGGTTTATGTGTGCCTTTGTATTTCCCAAGTCCCACTATTAATTTTAAAATTTTATTATCTTGTGTGTATGGGCGTTCTGCCTATGTGTGTCTGTGTACTTCAGACATGCAGTGCCTATGGAGGCCAAAAGAGGTTGTCGGATCTCCTGGAGCTGGATGAAGCTACCCGCTTGGGAGTTACCACGTGGGTTCCAGCCCAGCTTCTTAGGAAGAGCAGCCAGTGCTCTCAAAGGTTGAGCCATTGCTCCAGCTTGCCCATTAACTTTTGTTGCTTTTCTCTCATTTAGTAATACCGATAGAAAAAAAATTTACTGTTTTTCTGCAATTCATCTTAAAACAGAAGACAGCAAGAGCTGGTTTGAGGTAGGAGATATAAATTAAGAAAGGGAGGAACCCACCATATCCCTGTGAGTGCTGTGAGTGTCCAGTGCCCAGCTGTGGTCGAGCACCAGAATAGGTTGCCAAGAAAATGTTAAAAATGAATGAATGAATGAAAAGCAAAGTCAGGAAGAGGTGTTCAATATATAAAGTTTACTAATGCTAACAAGGAGACAAATTCAAATTGGGGGGAGGGGAGCACAGGGAGTAGATGGGGGGCAACGAGAACATTCAGAAGGCAAGAGGTTCTCTGCAAGCCACAGGACTAGAGGCACGTGTCATCTTCAAGGTACCACAGAAGATTGTTGCTTAATCTGTCCCCAGCGCTGCTAGCGGCCATGGGGGCACATGAACAGAAGGCTCCCAGAGTCCAGTGGCAGTGGCTGTGCTTGTGTTCTCTGCTATGCTCCCCTTTGATTGCCCTGCTTATTTAGCTCAGAGAGAGGGCCTTTGCAGGTTAGAAGGCACCGGCAGTGACACCATTAGCTTAGCTTGCTTTGTTCTTGCCTGGCCACATTCCAGGGGACAGCTGATTTAGGTACGGACAGGAGGCAGATTCCCTCTGCAAACAATGCTGGTTTGTCCAGTCCCACAGTGCAAATGCAGAGATAACTTTATCTAGACATTGCGTTCTTGACCCACTTAGCCTGGTTCCATTGTAGCTCTTGGTTTGGTTTGTTCCCTAAAACACAGAAAAGGGCACTTCAGAGACACAGTAGCTGATGTTAGCATCTATTTTCCTCCAAGGAAACCATGGAACCATCAACTGGAGAAATTGTGATATTTGACCACTTCTTCTGGGCATTCCTTGTTTTGGTCTGAAGCCCAACTGCTTTGACTATAAAAATGTCAGCAGCGAAGGCTCAACCTGGCCTCTTTCTCTCTGACAGCTATGACTGCAATTAATTCTCCCTGGCCATTGTGCCTCACCTGTGGTTCCCACGACACAAAAGGAAAATGTGAGCAGATGGAGTGGGAAGTCCTTCTGTATATGTGTTGCTTTTATTGTTTAATGAATAAAGCTGTTTCAGCCAATGGCTTAGCAGGATAAAGCTAGGAGGGAAAACTAAACTGAATGCTGGGAGAAAGAAGACAGAATCAGGGAGAAACCATGTAGCCCTGCAAGAGACAGACACCTGATGGAACTTTACCTGGTAAGCCACAGCCACATGGTGATACACAGATTAATGGTGATAGGTTAGTTTAGGATATAAGAGTTAGCCAGAAATAGGCCTAAGCTGTTCACCAAACAATATTGCAAATAATATAGTTTCTGAGTGATTAGTTCGAGTAAGGGCAGTCAGGAAATGAATGAGCGGTCTCCCCCAAAAAGCAGAGACTAGAAGGAGGGAGCCCAGGCCTTTTGTGGGAAGATAATGGTAGAACTTTACAGATGTCATGTAGCATCCAGCTGCTGTAAGGGTGTCATGTAGCATCCAGCTGCTAAAAGGATGTTGTGTCATGTAGCATCCAGCTGTTGTAAGGGTGTCATGTAGCATCCAGCTGTTGTGAGGATGTCATGTAGCATCCAGCTGCTGTAAGGATGTCATGTAGCATCCAGCACTGTAAGGATGTTGTGTAGCATCCAGCTGCTGTAAGGATGTTGTGTAGCATCCAGCACTGTAAGGATGTTGTATAACATCCAGCTGCTGTAAGGA
>NC_022030.1:25088413-25094891 GCF_000317375.1 Microtus ochrogaster
AAGGATGTTGTGTAACATCCAGCTGCTGTAAGGATGTTGTATAACATCCAGCTGCTGTAAGGATGTTGTGTAACATCCAGCTGCTGTAAGGATGTCATGCTAGCATCTAGGTCACAATATCTACAGGAGTCTCTTTCCTCTCACAAGTATGGAAAAGGCCTTTTTAAGGAGGCATTTTCTGTGAGCCTCTAGTTAACAGATTTCCCTGTGCTAGGATCTCTTTCCTAGTTTATATCAAAGTAAGTTTATATCAAAGGAGGTATTGGCGACTACATATCGACTGCTCATTCCCTTCCCTCATTACTGCCTGGGAGTCTGGTTGCAAACTCGTGAAACCTTTCCCGTCCGCAGAAAGATCTGAGAAAAGAAGCCTCCTTTGACCAGATGGGCACTGAGTTACTCTGTTCAGAGCCCCTACCTTGCTGTCTGTCACTCGAAGTGGGGCCCTGAGCTCTCTCCAGGGACTCTGCCATGCAGCTGTTGATTTGTCCATCTGCCAAAGCATTAATAACGTTTCCAATAAGTCATCACTCCCTAATACTCCCTGCTAATCCATCTCCGAGTCTATCTTGAATGCCCCCATGCCATTTTCAGAGACACAGAAGTGTGGGCTATTCTGCTAGTCATCAGGATGGCTTTACAGCGAACCACTCTGTTGCTCTCCCTTGCCACTGTTTGTCACCAATAAGAAAACATTTTGAGGATTCTGTGACTAATCAAAAGAGTGTTTTTCACTGTGCAAAGCAATTGGCTTATGGCCAGTCATATCCTCCTTCTCTTTCATGAATGCCGTGAGGAGATAAAACAAAGGGCGTGGGTCTAAAGTAGGGACACTTGTGATTGGCACCGGCTCCGCCATTATTGCTAACTCTGAGAGGTGGGCGGGGTTATTTAACCTCTTCTATGTCTCTGTTCCTCATCTTTAAAGGAGACAGATCACACCATCTGCCGCACAGGGTCAGTATGTGGATAACATTCATTATTTCCCTTAAGAGTCTCAGAATAGTGCCTGGCTCCTGGAAAGAGCTAAGTTGCCAATACCTAAAATCCACACAAATACAGCCAGAGTCAGGGTAAGCTGGCGATGAAGAGATAAGCTTGGTGCTTGTTCCAAGAAATAGCTAGGTAGGAAATGACTGTCAGCATGATCTGCACCAGCTATGATGTTGAGTGCGTGTTTCTCCTAAAGCCAGAACAGAGAGCTTCAGGTCTTCCTATGCCTACATAGAAGGGCCTGTTCTCTGATACAGGGGAAGCAGCTGGAACAGCACAGATGCGGGGCAAGGCTGAGTGGTGAGGATAGCCTTTGCCTGCTCCTTGACCATAGCTGGCTCAAGGTCCAGTGTGGGAAACCTGGAAACTAGTATCACATTTGGTAATGACAGATTCTCCAGGGCAGGATATGGAGGACTCCACCTCACTCCCTCTGTATGCTTCTGAGACCCATGGTTAATTTCCACATTCCCTGAGTTTTGAGAGCTGAGCTCCATCTTGAAGGGGTCATTGATTTCGCTCTGGGCAATTAATGCATTATTCCAATTAAGGTTGTTTTTCTGGAAAGCCTCTAATCGGCACCATGACTTCAAAATAATGGTCCATCCCTGTACCCCTGAACTTCCCCTAAAAATAAATAAATAAAATGACTTAGTTATAAGGACAATCTTAGTAACACACAAGTTCCCTTTAGTGGCTTCATCTATAAGTAGCTTACTGCATATACTCACACCTTTGGATTTATAACACACTCCTCCGTTTCCTGTTTATGTATCTCTTCTTTTGTGTTAACAGCTTGATTGAGGGGTGACTGACATGCAATAAGCTATATATGTTTTAAGCATACAATCTGACAAGTTTTGACATCCATCAACATCTATACAGCCCCAATTAAGCTAATGAGTCTGCCATGTCCATCACTCCACATGGTTTTCTCATGGCTCTTTGCAGTCTTTCTCATATCTCATTGTCCTAGGAAGAGTCCTGGTCAACTCTTGGCGGTCGCTGATCTGCCTTCTGGCATTATGGGCTAATCTGCATTTCTCAGAACTTTGTATAAACAGAACCTTCATATATATTATAATTTTCTTCCCTCTCCTCTCCTCCCTTCCCCCCCCCCTTTTTTGTCTTTTATCTTACTGCACTGGTTACGATCTCCAGATCATACCCTTATTTCTAGCTCGGGGAGATAGCATTTAGTATTTTATTCATGGATGGGCGTTTTTCATTATTCCTTTTTTAAGTAATTGGTTTTTACTCCTTGTTTCTTGAGAAATTTTTGTTTTTCCAGGAATGCTGCCTAATTTTTCTTTTGATTGTTTTCTTTGTTATATAGACTTAGAAATAACATGTTCAACTTATAAATGTTTGGAGGAGTCTTAAGAGATTTCTGTTGTTTTCTGATTTCATTACATTATTGTTCAAGAACATACGTAAAATTTGAATTCTTTCTAACTTTCCTGATAGCTATATTGTGGTGTGGGATCTGGTGGATGTTTTTCTTCCTGAATTTGGAAGGATGTGCATTCTGCTTGTCTAACAATATGCATTAGGTTTGGCTAGTTTTTACTACTTTTCAACCTGAATTATTTTTAAATCTCTTCTTTTAAGGCAATTACTGAAAGGTGCTATGGCGGTTTGAATAGTAACTGGCCCCCATAAGCTCACAGAGAGTGGCATTATCAGGAGATATGGTTTTGTTGGAGTGGGTATGGCCTTGTTGGAGGAAGTGTGTCACTGTGGGGACAGGCTGTGAGATTGTCTATGCTCAAGATACCACCCAGTGTTACAGTTGACTTTCTACTCCCTGTGAGTCAAGATGTAGCCAGTAGGACATCTGTCTGCATGCCGCCATCCTCCCTGTCATGATGATAATGGACTGAACCTCTGAAACTGTAAGCAAGTCACCCAGCCATCCCAATGAAATGTTTTCCCAATGAGTGGCTGTGGTCATGGTGTCTCTTCACAGTCATAGAAACCATAACCAAAACAGGGGCTAATATCTTCACTATAAAGGTAAAGTTTGTATTAAACCTTGCAGTATTTTCAGCTTTTTTTCATGTGTCATGTCCCTGATTTGTTGTTAGGTGAGTTAATGTTCACAATGACACAGTGATTGATGATTGCGTCATCTCGATAGGCCCATCCCTTCACTGTTATTTTATCCATGAGAGTACTTTGTTCTTTAGAAATACAGAACTTAACCCGTGTCTCTCTTTCTGTTTAAAGTTTCTGATGTAGAGAATTTGTTTATGGCTAATAGACATGTTGCCCTTTAGTGGGAATACTCAGATCACTTGTGGCTAATGTGATGGCTGGGGTGGTCAGACTGATTTCTGTTATGTTATTACCATATTTGCCCTGAATTAGCTGTCCCCTGGCTTTGTTGTGTTAGGTTTTATAGGACACAACTTTAGCTTATCACAACCGTCTTAATCCATTTAGGTGATATAGTGAAATACCTTATGCTAGGCAACCTACAAACAACAAAACCATGTTCTTCCCAGCTTTGAAAGCTGAGAAGTATAACAACATTAAGGTGTTCCTGGGGTCTCCCATGGCCTCTCCTCAGGCACCCAGTCTTTGGGGTCTCTACTGAAAAAGTTCAGATGAGACACACAGTTGTGTGTAGAAGATAGGCAAAGTTTATTGTAGAATAAAGGGAGGCACTCTCCAAGACAAGAATTGACAGTGGCCAGAGGACCATGGAGAAGAAAAACCTTCACAGGGTCAGAGTGGACAATGGTCAGAGAAACAGTGTGAAACAATTGCTGTTGTGACAGTTTTTGGTGGGTTTAAAAGTCTTCTCTGGAACAGACAACTTCCCCAAGGAGTGTTTTCCTGTCCAGGTGAGGACAACGGTGAGTAAAGTCTCCATTAGGTAGTTATCTTCTGAGCCTTTGGGAATTCAGGATGCTGTGTTTCCACCCAGGGCCAGATTTATGACTGAGACCCCTAATCAAATAACAGAGAGGATTTAAAAGAATTAAAGAAAAAGACAAAAACAAACACAAAATTCCACATCCTAGGTTGGCAATAGTGGCCCAGCTGATAAAGGTGCTTGCTGCATAAGCCTGATGCTCAGTGCTGCCCTCCCCCCGCACGTCCATGCATGGGAGAGAAACCACTCTCGTGCTTGTCTTCTGACCTCCCAGTGCCCAGTGCTCATGCCACAGGGGCTTCAACACAACACTTCCCTACTTCCCTGTGCCTTTATCTGCTGTTGCTAATCAGGGATACAAAATGCAGGAGCCAGAAGGTGACTTTAAAGAAAAAGATAATCTTTTCTCTACACATCTGTTGGGCAAGAAGTTGAAGAACTGTCTCTGGACAAGAATCTAGTGAATAGGGAAATGTTTGGCCCATCATTTTATAGAACCCCCTGAGGCCTAGCTCTTATGGAAAATGGCATGTTCTTAGAGATGGACAGTCCTTACTCTATTTTTCTCAAACTTTGGGAGCTAAATAAAATGGTTTCTTCCTCTATGGTCAGTCTAGTTTGTTTCTGAAGAGGCTGCAGGTAGCTGGACCTCCAAGGCCTGGTGACAAAGTCCTGCAATCTGAGTTTCTGGTTTCATAAACTGTGGCTTACGTGGGATGGTTCATCCTCAATGCCCTTCAACCCTGCAAGCACCTGACTAGTGTACCCACCCAGCAATGCTGCTGGCAGAGACCCACTTCCTTAGCTCTTAGATGCCATAGTAACAGTCCACCTGGCAAGAACAATAGGCGTGAGAGATGCTAGTCCTCCCCTCTACTGTCAGACTATTGAAAGAATGGTACCCCACCCCCAAGTTAGAAGCTTCTTGGAAATGCTGGGAGGAGAAATGACTGAGAGCCTGGGGGCAGCAATGAGATTGGTAGTCAAGGACCACACCTTGTCTGGGCCACTAGTTAGTTATACAGCAAATAGTTATACCGCGTGTCTTCTATGAAAACTCTACCTTCAGCCTGGAGTGGTAGTGCATACCTTTACTTTCAACGCACTCGGGAGCCAGAGGCAGACAGATCTCAGAGTTTGAGGCCAACCTTGTCTGCAGAGTGAATTCCAGGACAGCCAGGGCTACACAGAGAAACCCTGTCTCAAAACATCAAACAGACAGACAGAAAATAAAAGCCCTACCTTCATATTAGGACCTTCCGATGAATAGGGTGGGGTTGGGTCTCTGGATCTCTTGATCCCTCTCCTCAACAAGTCTCCACAGAATGGTTCTCCTTCTTATCCTTTTCACTATTAATGTTATTCATTTAAATTCACTTAATGAGGATGGGCGGCAGAACCAGGCTTGGGGCACAGGCTGTGACCCCAAGTCCTTCAAGAGTACCTTCTTGATGAATCTTTCTAATGCGAGACAAACAAATGACATTAGTGGTCAGTCCGCAAGGAAGCTGGCAGGATTCCCTTCAATGAGGTTCATTGGAAAGAGAGACCTCAGGGCTGTGGTTGGCTCTCAAGGTGGGAAGAATAGAACTAGACAGTAACAGCACAGCATGTCAGATCCAAACATGTCAGAGCCTTAAAGGGGAAGGAACCCCTTAAAAGGGGAGCTTTGAAAGTGTGAGAGAGAGGGGGCTCAGCATTTAAGAACACCAGTGGTTTTTGTATAAGACCCCGCCAGGTTGACTCCCAGCATCACCATGGTAACTCACAACCAGGGAATCTGCTACCCTCTACTGACCTCTGCAGGCACCAGGCACGTAGGCCATGCAAATACATGCAAGCAGGCAAAACACACATACACATAAAATAAAATAATTAAATCTCAAAAAGGAATGAGAATGGGGAAGGTAGGCAGCGGGAGAAGGAAGGAGGGAGAGTGACTGACTGAGGAGAGAGCTGCCTTGAGAGAGATAGTGAGGGGAGGCCAGAGGAGTCTCTTCAGATATCAAAAGACCTTGGACCAATGCCCAGAACAAAAGCCTGACTTTTTACTATATTACCTTTTAGGGTTGTGAGAACTTTCATACTCCAGGCGAGAGCACAGTGAAACCACTAAACTGGGCCATTCCATGGGTAGAAAGAAGATTTATTGGGGATCCAATTGCCAAAGCTATCTCTGGAAGTGGGGAAGGGGAAGGGTTGGAGCAGAGAAAAATGGTGAAAAAGCAGGTGAATTTTGTATGACTGTTAGCAGGGTGGAGTCTTTGCTGGTATAGACAGGACTGACCTGGAACTAGATGCCCTTACCCATAGTAGTTGACCTTTGGGATGGGATTAAGGGAAGTTTTTGGAGGTTCAAGAGAGATTTCATGTAAACAGAAACTGGCCTTTAGGCCTCTGTTTATCCACTAACAATCTTTCTGTTTACCCAGCCAAAGTCCTTCTGCTTAGGAGAGTGTCACCAGTGTTGCCATTTTGGGGGACTGCTTTGGATGTAACACATGCCGCATGATTTAGCTTAGCAGAGCATATGTGAAAGGGAGCATGGCCATCAATAAGAGGCCTCTGTCAGGCTACACCACAGATGCTTCTCTCAACTCTGTC
>NC_022030.1:25095227-25099222 GCF_000317375.1 Microtus ochrogaster
AGAGAGAGAACTATAGGTTTGGGATCTTGCCTAAAGGCATAGGCCAGTGTTCCCACACTTTTCATATGATGAAACAAAAAATTTCTCATATGAAAACATGACTCATCTTCACGGGGCCAACTCTTCATGATCTTTTAATCTCTCTCAAAGCCGCACCTTCTAAGAACATTGACTTAATAATGAGGACTCGACGTATTAATTTGATACACAGAAATATTCAGATGGCCAGAGTGACAGTTCATATATGTTTGGAATTAGCCTGCTTCGTATAGTGTGGGAATGTTACTACAGAATGCTTCCATCTTCCTCTACCTGAGCAGTTACAAAAAATAGCGCAGACTCAGTGGTTTAAACGATAGACGTGTGTGTGTGTGTGTGTGTGTATGTGTGTGTGTGTGTGTGTGTGTGTGTGATCAGTCACAGGCATGTATGGTAAGTATTCTACCACTGAACTATTTCTCCAGTCTTTGTTGTTTGGTTGGTGGTTGTTTTAAGAGAGGGACTTGTTACAGGTCAGACTTAACTACACCTCCCACCTTGGCCTCAAACTCATGTTCTTCCCGCCTCTACCTCCAGACTGAGTGAGTGTGGGAGTTGCAGGTGTATGCTACCATGCCTCAACATTTGCTTCTCACAGTTAAGACTAAAAAGTCTAAACATCCAAGACAAAGATGCTGGTGGGAGTGTAAACTGGCCTGGCCACTGTGGAAGCCAGTACGGAAGGTCCTCAAAAACCAAAATATAGATATAATTTGGCCCAGTGATGTCACTCCTGGGTATACACCTGAGGATTCTAAGGCAACATACCACAGCCCTTGCATGTCCATGCGTATAGTGCCACTGTTCACAATAGTTATGGAATCACCTTAGGCATTTGCCCATGTGTGAATGGACAAAGGAAATGTGATCACACATGCACACACACAAATGCACATGGGAACTTTTACTCAGCCTCAAAGAAAAATGAAGTTATGTGATTTTCTTGAAAATGGATGCAACTGGAGATTGTCTACTAAATGAATAAGCCAGACTCGTGAAGATGAATATTGCATTTTGTCATAGCCACATGTATTTTACACAGCTGCATAAATACTGAATAAAAACAAAGACATGGCTGCTGCAAGGTATGGTTGACGAGAAGATTTATGGTAGATATGAGGGAGAAAGCAGACAGAGGCTTCTGGAAGGGTCCAGACTGAACCGGGTCATGAGAGGAGAGAAGGAGGCAGAGAAGTAGAGAGGAAGAGAAGCCAAGAGTGAGCCAAGAGGAGCAGAGAGAGGGAGGGAGGAGAGGGGGAGAGGAGGAGGGGGAGAGGGGACAAGGAAGAGGGGAAAGGGAGAGGGAACCAAGAGAATGCATGGCTTGAAATGGCAGGTTTCTATGGAAAGGAGAAACTGGGGGAGGAGACAACCCTTGGGCTGGAGATGTTTAAGGTTTGGGACTGGGTGAGAGTTGCTGGGAGGAGCCACAGGTTCCAGGTGAGCCTTGTCTGGGTTTGTTGGGGATCTGATAGCCATTATATATTATGTAATATATGTATGGTAGTTTGAATGAGATATAAACATATTCTCATTTTCTTTTTTATATTGAATATAGTTTTTTTCTCACATAATATATCCTCAGTACAGTTTCCCCTCCCTTTACCCCTCCCAATCCCTCCCCCCACCTCTCTTCCCATCAGGATCCATTCTCTTTCTGACTCTCATTAGAGAACAAATAGGCTTCTAAGGGATAATAATGAAATAAAATAAAATCAAACAAAACATAAAATAAGAAAAAAAATTGTTGGCATACAAAAAGTTTCACAATAGCCCGGAATGGAGTATAACAAAGGCTTATTTATCTGGGGATAAACTCACAGAAAGAGTAGTGGTCCGCAGTCCTATATGTGCATGGGGAACTGGAACCAAAACCAGAAGCCAAGAGGCCCATGCATACTTTTTGTCTGCATTTATACGACATGAGACCACACCCAAAGTTGGCTGGTATCTTAAAGGCTATTGGCTGAAGGAGTTCCCACAGCAAAAATCAACTGAATATACTGGAATCGGATAAAACAAGCAACGAGAAGAAAAAGAGCCCAAGAGAAGGCACAAGAGACAGAAACCCACTTGTTCACACACTCAGGCATCCCATGAAAACACCAAACTGGAAGCTGTGATATATACACAGAGGACCTGATACACACATGTGCAGCCTCAGTCTCTGTGAGTTCACATGTGCTTTCTTCATGTTGATTTAGGGGTCCTTGCTTTCTTGGTGTCCTCCATCCCTTCTGGCTCTACAGTCTTTCTGCCTTCTCTTCTGGAGGGTTCCCTGATCCCTAGGGACAGGGATTTGATGGCGGCATCACACTTAGGGCTGAGCATTCCAAGACCTCTCACTATCGCATAATGTCTGGCTGTGGATCCCCGTATTTGTTCCCATCTGCTGCAGGAGGAAGCTTCTCTGATGATGGCTAAGCAAGGTACTGCTCTATGAATGGAGCAGAGCACCATTGGAGCCATTTTATTGTTACATTGGTTTTTAAGAACTGTAGTATTTGCCTTTTCCCTAAGTCCTTCGGTTATCTGGTCTCAGGTTGTTAACCACCCAAGCAACGTTAGGTATGGGTTCCATCTCCCCAAATGAACTTTCGGTCAAGTCAGATGTTAGTTAGCTACTCCCACAAACTTTGTGCCACCATTGCCCTAGCATAGCTGCAGTTAGGACACCATTGTCAATCAAAGGTTTTGTGGCTGGCTTGGTCTTTACATTTCTCCTTTGGTATCATACAGAGATTCTAGTTTTTTAAGTTCTTTGTGTATTTTGGTTATTAGCTCTCTATAGGATGTATATTTGGTAAAAAATACTTTCCTATTCTGTAGGCTGCCTCTTTGTCCAAATGATGGGATCGTATGCCTTACAGGAGCTTTTCAGTTTCATGAGATCCCATTTATTAATTGCTGCTGTTAGCACCTGTGCCAGCAGTGTTCCCTTCATGAAGTCTTTTCTTGTGCTAAAGAGCTCAAGGCCATTCCCCACTTTCTCTTCTACTAGGTTAAGTGGATCTGACTTTTATGTTGAGGTCTCTTATCCATTATGAGTTGAGTTCTCTTCAGTGTGATAAGGATGAGTCTGTTTGGGTTCTTCTACACGCAGTCATCCAGTGTGATCAGCACCCTTTGCTGTCTTTTTTTTTTCCTCTTTGTACTTCTGACTTCTTTATAAAAATAATCAGTTGCTCACAGGGTGTAAATTTATGTCTGGCTCTTCAGTTTGATTTCATGGATCAATGTGTCTGTTTTGAGTCGATACCATGCTGGTTTTATTACTATAGTTCTGCGCTAGAGCTGGAAATTGATGAGACCTCCCTCAGCTCCTTTGTCATTCAGGATTGTTTTAGATATCCTGGCTTTTTTTTGGGCTTCCATATGAAGCTGAAAGTGATCTCCCCCCCAAGAACTGTATTGGAGTTCTGATGAGGATTCAGTTGAATCTGTAGATTGCTTTGGGTAGGGTGGCCATTCTTTTCTTTGTCAGTCTTACTGATCCATGAGCATGTGCGACCTTTCCATCTTCTAATATCTTTTTCAGTTTCTTTCTTCAATGTCTTAAGGTTTTCAATCATACAAGCCTTTCACTCGCTTGGTTAGAGTTACCTCAAGATATTTTATATTATTTAGGCTATTGTGAAAGATGTTGCTTCCCTGATTTCTTTTTCAGTCTGTTTGTCATTTGTATGTAGGAGGACTACTTATCTTTGTGAACTAATTTTGTGTCCAGCAGCAGTGTTTGGGGGTAGTTGTAATTTGGAGGCTGATGTCTGGTCTTTTCTGTTGGGTGGGTATTTTGTTCTTGGTTTCTGTTGCCCTTTTTTTTTTAGGAGAGTGTGGAGGCTGGGTGTTGCCTGGTAGGAAATTCTGATGGGATCTTGATAGTTGTGACTACTGGGGTTCCAGGTAAAATGTTTTCCTGGGTTTTGTGAACTGACACGTGGGGAATGGGCATGGCC
>NC_022030.1:25100090-25155785 GCF_000317375.1 Microtus ochrogaster
CAAAATAAACAAAATCTATAAATATATGTGTCATATATTTATACATATGAGTATATTTATTACATATTTCTATAAATATATTTACTAAACATACATAAAATATAAACACCAACAAATATATCTAATAAATATACATAAAATATGAATGTATAATATATAAATATGAATATATCATAAATATAACATGAATAAAGTATAGTTCTATGTAAATATATAAATATGTACACATACAAACAACACATATGTGATATATAAACAAAATAATTATACTATATATATTATAATTTGTAACCATTCTTGCTTATTTCATGTCAAGAGAATACATGTGGTCCTTGTTTTTCTATACTGAGTGAGGGCAGAGCTCTCACAACCAGATGGACATTCCCATTAGCTGACAGGCATTTGTCTTACATGTCTGTGATTATAGCCCATACAAACTTGATTTGAGCTTGTTTTTAACATTTTGAATGCACAAAGTACCTACAACTCTTTTCGTTCTGACATCTGTTTTGCTTCTGTGTCAGTTTAAGTACCGATTTTCCACTTTATGCTGCCTTGTATTTTTCTGTGTCTTTGCACACCTGGTAAATTTCCACACATGGCAGGCTTTGAGAATCCTACCCTTTTAGGTGTCTCTACCTAATGTCGGTACCAATCTAGCTTTACTCTGGATGTAGGTACTTAGAAATGCTGTACCTTTTCAGCGCAAGTCTTCCTTTTCAAATTGATTACACGAACCTAGAGCAATATTTAGTCAGTCCTGTCTACCGGGGCAAGATGTTTGTGTCTACTTCTTCATATTCCCACAAGTCTCGAGGCTTCCTGTTCTGGTTTGTGGGAACAGACCCTCTCCAGCTTTAGGTGAACCAGGCTCATTTGCTCCCAATCCTCTCTGATCCCCCTAAGTGAGATAAGTTACCCCCACTTGTGCCCTGCTGGGAGCTCTGGAGGAGCCTCTCCAGGAGGCCGTCCCTAGATTGCTAATCTCCAGAGGTCTCCACTGTGGAATAATCCTGTATGCTGTGAATGTGTGTTGCTCTCATTGGTTGATAATAACACTGATTTGTCTTATAGCAAAGCAGAGTAAAGATAGGGGAGAAAGTCAAACTGAAAATACAGAAGAAAAAGGGGTGGAGTCAGAAAGAAAGAGGCGAGCCAGTGGCCAGAGGACCGAGATGTGCTAGAGAACAGGTAAAGCCACGAAGCCATGCAGCAAAATGTAGATGAATAGAAATGGGTTAATTTAAGTTGTAAAAACTAATTAGCAATAAGCCTGCATTATAGGACAAGCATTCTATACTTAATATAAGCTTTTGTGTGTTCATTTGGGACCTGGCAGTGAGGAGGGGGCGCTCTGCCTCTGTTGACAGGTGTCACTCCACGAGGCTTTGTCCTCCTTAGGCCCCCATTCCTCTTAGGTTACCTTGGTGTCCTGGGCACCCAGTTTCACATCCTCAGCCCCAGGAATCTAACTGGATTGGTTAGGATCTCTCTGGGTTCCCTTGGCTACAGATTGCAAATACCCTGAAGGCAGTAAACTAGAGTGATTGTAGGGCTGTTCCCCCTCTCTAGGAATTTTTCTCTTGCCTTACTGTAAAAGCCTGCTCTTACAAAGTCAGCTAGGGTTTCTGGACAGGGGATCCTCACAGCCAAAGAAAAGTCAGATAAAAGAAACAGAAGACAGGATAGAATCGGAAGTCTGTCTGGTCATGCCGAAGCAGCCAAACAGCCCAGAGTTTATTTCAGAGCTTGCTTATATACAAAAGCAGAACAAAGCACAGCACAGATGGTCAGTCAGTATCTAACCACAAGACCATTCCTGTCCTTGAGTGAGCAACCTCCTCTCCAGCATGTGCTTGCTGCTCGGAAGCACCCCTGCTTTCTATCTTGATGTTCCTGAAGTTTGTCGTCAGCAGTATACTGTCTACTAGATAGAGTGTTCTTTTCTCACAGGCTGACTCAGAAGTCTCTCACAGCCCTCAAGGTTATAAGAAAAAGCAGAGCAGGCAAGCTCGAACCCAAATGACTTCTTTAAGTCAGAAATGACTCCAGATGGGAACTGAGTCACATGTGGGCTCACACACCTTACCTTTGTCGTTTTAATATATTTGTTGCTCCTTCTCTGCTTTTGCTTATTTTATATAGGAAGAACAAGCCTGGTGCTTGTTTTTCTATAGTGTAAGAGGTCTTTAAGTGACCGATGCATCCATTCATTGGGAAGTTAACCAGCCTTTCATCATCAATTGTAGTCTCTGGCCAGTGCCCACACGGTGGGTTTCATTGTTTAGCTTTTGCTTAAACTCTAGGCGTTACTTTGTATAAACTCCTAGGTGTTACTTTGTATAAACTCTTAGGTGTTACTTTGTATAAACTCTTAGGTGTTACTTTGTATAAATTCCTAGGTGTTTCTTTCTAAGTCTGCTGTGTAATCTGACGTGTGTTTTGCTTCCCTGGACTCTTGGCTCCTTCCTCAGCAGACCGTCTTCTGGTAGGTTCCTCTCTTACATTTGTTACACCTGTCAACTAGGCTAATTGTTTGCAGCACCAAAGCTTTTAAGGTGTTATTGATTTTTCATCATCGAAATAAGAAGGAGATGTAGGAAACCATTTATTTGGCGGAATGTGAAGAAGCTGATATCTTTATTGTATGGACAAGGATATCTAGTGGATTATGACTTTCTGAATCATATATAACAATAAACATAGCAAATAAACCCAGAACCAGTTCAACAATGAGTCACTTAACCATGGCGACCCCTCCTGGCAGATGTCCTGGGGTAATTCCATTGTGATGCAAACACAGAGTACACTTTCAGGAATTTCAGTGGCACAGCCTGCCAGAGGATTAGACTATGTGGTGTATACAAACAGACAGGCTAGGAAGTGAGCGCACACATCTTTGGAATGTGAAGCATATCCCAGCAATGTAAGTTTCTATGGGAAGCTGTTGAAGACACATTTCATTCCTGTGTCTCCCCGCTGACATGAATGCTCAAACCCCTGGGGTTTATGATGCTCTTGTCCACGTCTACTTCATCCACTTCTACAATGGCAGGTGGGCAATGAGAAGAAGAGAAATGAGGCACAGCCAACTGAGAGGCCACTGTGTGTCCCTAGATGCTCTTCATTTCATCGTCATGAATCTGAGCCACGCCCTGTGCCAACACTATTGAGTACTCTGAATTGTGCCCTGAGCCATCTGAGTTGTCAGTGTGTGGGGCATACAGTGCGAATAATGGACAGTGAGTAGGGGATGCAGATAATGACTACATTCTTCCATTTGGGGAAGAATTGGTCTTTAGTGAGATGCAGCAAATGGAACTTTTACCAGTGCCCCTCATTTGGAGCCCCCCTTCTCAAGCAACAGAGGTCTACCTGTCACTAAGTTGGTATGTGACAAAACAGTGTGTTTCAGTAAGCCCAAATTCAAACAACAAAATAGGCACTGATTTCTGCCCGCTTGATAAATGCTCTTTGTCAAATCAAAACACTCACCATGGGCCGCATACTGCTTTTCCAGCTGTCAAATCGGCATTAGTCGTGTTAGCATGAAAAAGTGGCCGGGCAAGAGCCTGGGAGACTTGGAGTCATCTACTCCACTAGAGGATTTAAGACTACTGTTGGCCTGTGACTTGTGACCCGAGTGGTCATTTGGAAGTTTACCATTGCTTTCCAGCTCAGCACAGAAAGGCACAAACATACCTTTGTTGTTGCCATCAGCCCAGCTAACAGTGATGTCAGATAACTTAAAAAAGAGGCAAGAAGATAAAACAAAAATTTCTTAGACTCTGTTGGAAAATGTTACGGCATTTACATATTGTTTCACAGAACCCTGACGCTTAGGTGCTCATTATAGTACCACAAAGAGATAGTCCAAGCACCAGAAATTAAGTGGTTATATTGTATCTATGACTGGTCGCTGTTTTAGCCAAAGGTTTAATAAGAGCCAATACAATGTCAAATAAATGAACACCACACTACAAGGATTTAGTCTTCTGTTTAAACACAGCAAAATGTAAACTAAATCTATCATCAACTAGCCATGCCTAGAACACCTGTTCCTCATGAAAGACGCTGGGTTTGAAATTGCAAAATAAAAAAAAATATTGTCTGATTTACTGGTGTCTCTGGGGAGACATGGCCAGGGGAGAGATGACAGTTGGAGACTTTGTGAGACCCAGGTTCCTTGGGCTTCCTTGCTGACAGTGGCTACTTTGACCTTGGGAAGTGGCAAGGATCTAGCTGGCAGCTGCTTTGAACTCGGGCAACTCCCTGGTATATAAATGCTTCACTATGTCCCCAAACGGGCTTTGCCGAAGGGTACAAAGTTCATTGTGCACTCATGTGTTATGTGGGCCAGAGGCCGGGTTACAGTATGGTCTCTGGGACTGGACTTCCTTGAGCTTAGGAACAAAGCCAGGAATAAGAGGAGAGTGGAAACAGGGGCGGGGAAGGTTGGAAGATAAACTAGGTGGTACTCAGGCATTATTGTACACAGCATGTTGTAGAGAGAATATATACACCTTGCGCTGAATTGGGCCCTGTGCGGCTTCTCCACCCTTTGTCTATTTCCAATGAATCAGTCCCAGCAAGGTATTTATACTCCTTGTGCGTTCCCCAGCCAACTCCTGGTCCTGATGGACTCATCCAGGTACACCCGGTCAGGGACTCTTACACTGGGAGTTCACACAATGAGAACCGACCTTATGTGCTTGAATTATGAAGAGAACGGTGAGGGGAGATAAAGGTGTTTTTAAAAAGACCTAAACAAGCTAGCTTTAGTTTAATCCGAGCAAAAAACATTCATGAATCAGACCACATTCAGTCACAAGAGAGACTCAAAGAGCTCTCTACCCAACAGCCCCAACAGGCAAATCACAGGCAGGGAAAGAACATGGCGTCCAAAACCAGTTTGATTGGTTTCAGGTAAGTGCTTGCCTTTTATGGCCTGATCAGCTAGCAGCCTGCGACTGGCTGAGGTTTGGTTGCTCTGATTGGCTAAGACCCAGCTGCTTCTAACGGGACTATATGCTTCGTTTAGGCTGCAGGTTTCTATTTACCCAGAATGCCTTAGACCAAGTTTTCCATGATAGAACATTAGTTGCCCATCTTTCTTTGGAGAGCCTTGAAAACTCGTGTCCCATTATTGAACTCGACTTAATAGTCCGGGTCTGCGGAAGAGCTGTTCCACCTGCTCTTGTCCGGGTGGAGAAATTCATTTCTTCTCTTGCCCCAGCCTAATTTAAGCGCTATTCATCTTGCGGTCTTGCCCAAGGAGCACTGACCAGCTGAATCCACGATGCCATCAAAAATAGCTTCTCAAACTGAGAAAGACAGCCTTCTTTCAGTCCTAGGAAAGCTTCCGGGTGGGGCGGGGAAAGAGTGTCTATTCGTGACTGGCGCATGGCCAAATGATTTCAATTTGTGCTGGTATTTTAATACAGAGAAATAAATGCAAAAACTAGTGCATTTGACATTTGAAATCGTGCCGATTGGCTGGCATATTTTAAAACACATCAAATCAAGACAGGCATCCATGTTTGACAAATTTTTATACAAAATGCATTGTGAGAAACAAATGAAAGGCAAAGTGTCAACAAATTTTCTTATAAAATTCAAAAGACAAATGCATAGAATTACAGGAGGTGTATTAGCTCTGTGTAGAATTTAAAATGGCTTTTGTGGTTTATAATCCTTTTAAGATTCAATCTGTAAAATTGCCCTGGAACAATGAAAACCTGAAATCAAATCATAAAGCAGACTAACGGGTAAAGACTGTAATACAAATGGACATATTTTATCCTGTCTGTTCAAAGTGAGAGCAATTCCTTTTTCTTTTATAAGCATAAAGAAAGGTCTACCTTAATTTGCTTTACAATAGTCATTATTTTCTTCACAAAAATTTCAGTTATTTTTAAACTATAATCTGATTGTAGTCTTTCCCCCCACACCACTATTTACTGATTCCATTTCTCTACATCCATCATAAAAAGAGTCAAAAATTGCATAGGCACTGATGGGCATTGAGCCATGGGTGTAACGAAATAGCAGTGGCAAGAACTGGCTGCTCTCCGAGGGCTTTAGGGCATAGATTTTTACTTTGAAAGGAGGGTCTTTGGGTTTGAATATCAGTGTCTGACAGGCAGAAACTAAATAGAGCAAGATCAAAACCCACATCTTGTTGGTGGGCTTTATCCCTTCGCTGTTTCTGAGCCACTTTTCGGAGCGCATTGAAATTCCCCGCTGTCTGCTCCATGGGCCTGGGTTTTAATGTACGACAGCATGCCCCAAGGGCAGAGGAAATTATGCTGCCTGGGTCTTTGTCTGTAAGCAGCAATGCAACAGGGTGGTGTAAAATAGAAGACAGATTTATTTAGGCATAAACAATGTAAAAAATGTTATCCGATACAAGAAACATAAAATCCAGTATCCCAATAAATCTAGCTGGCAAGCTTCACCTTATTGCTAAATGATTGTACAAAAGAACAAACTTTCTCCAATGTTTCCAGACTGGCAAATGCAATTTGTTCTGGCTACAGCTTCCTAACTTTGTCAGGAACTATAAAGCCCTTCCCTCCTGGGTGCCAGTGTATCTAAGGAGGTTTGCAGGGTCTCAGGGTCAATCCTATTATAGTGCAACAAGGCTCTGCCCTGCCTCTTGTTCATCAGTGTTTAACGAGATGGACAGTTGTGAAGTGTGGTACAATAGAGTTGCTCATATTTTCTTCAAAACCACTAAATGATCTAGGCTAGCATATCTCAAACACTAATGTGCAGACAAATGACCTGACGTGTCACAGAAAGTAGACACATGCTTATTTGGGGTGAAGGTTGAGATCTTTGCATGGAAGAGTCCTCAGGTACAACCCTCATGTCTGGGGATCTCACTAGGTTTCTGAAGAAAAGCTTGAATGACCTAGGTGATTGAGACAGCTAAGGCCCTTTCATTGGAACACACTTTTGAACTCTTTCTTCATGGCCTGGGCTGGGACATGGGGATTTTACGCTGGGGATGGTTCAGTCCCATCCTCCTGGAGCTTACAGGAGAGCATGGAGCCAGAGAACATACAGAGTTCCAATGCAAAGCCAGGATTAGGGTTTCCCAGAACTCTAGTCTGTGATCCTGAAAAGCTTGCATCTTTTCTCTACCATTAATGCCATCTCATCTTCCACCTACCCAAGCCTGGGATTTCCAGTGTCTCTTTTAAACCACGTGGTAATCTTCCCTCCATAGCTGGGACACACTCAAAATAATGAATTATTCCTTGCTGCAAGGTTTCAGCCTTGTCCTGTAAGTCGGGGGCATCCTGAGAGGCCACAGCAGGAAAATCACACTCGATGAAGGAGAGTTTGACCTGTGCTGTTGACTGTTAAAGCAGCAGCACCCAGGACAGATTTGGCAGTAGGATCCAGTAGGTGTTTGTTGGAGGAAGCCTTTTACAGAGGCTGACTCCACAAGTGTCAGTGAAAAAGAATAGGTTTGGTGAGAACCATTCTTGTTGAGGGTTTAGGGAGATGGGTCTACACCTCCATCCCAAACCTTGAAATTGACTTTTCATTTGATCTCATGACATCCTTTGAACCATCAAAGAGGACATTAGTTATGGATTGCTGCTGTCTGTGTTTGAACCCAGAGCTTCTTAACCCCAGAATTTCATTGTTTTAATCTACTATGTCACAGTATGCAAGGTGTGTGGCCCTTACCACGCCACTGCTCAAAACAAATGCCTACCGGATGCCAACGCATCAACAGAGAATGTGTCACAATGATCCAGTGTGAAGGGTTAGGCATTCGATAAACCCGGTTTCAAATTTTGTTTCTGCTGTTTAAGGACTTGAATGTGTTAAACAGTCTATTAGCTGAGTGGCGCTGCACACACCTCTAATGCCAGCAGTTTGGGAAGTGGGGGAAAGTGGATCTCTGTGTTCACGGCCAGTCTGGTCTACAGAGTGAATTCCAGGATAGCTAGGACTGTTACACAGAGAACAAAACAAAAGATCTCTCTATTCAGACTCCTCTCTTGTAAATAACCATAAAATAACATAATAATATATAATACAACATAAAATAACATAATATAACACAACATAACATAATGTAGCATAATATAATAATATATAACATAATGTAACATCGCAATAACACAGGATAGCTATAAGAGAAAAAGTCCTGGGGAAAAATGTTTAGAAAACTGCCTAACATGTATCCAGTGTTATTAAGTAATACTTAAAAATCTTATTATTTACGGTTGTTATTTGTTAATGGATGTGATCGGCTGCAGAAGGGATTTGAGACAAGGGCTCACTAGGTAGCCAGTAGTCAAAGTCGGTCTCAATCTCAGGACAGTTCTCATGCCTCGGCCTCTCAGGTGCTGCAATTTCAAGCATGAGACACTGTGCCCCTAGTGGATGTGCTTAAATTTTATTTGAAGAGATATAAATGAACAATAAATGATAAAAGAATAACCCCTTTCAATTAGGAGATTGTGAATGAATGAGATTTTATTTTTCAAAATAAACTGAGGGACAATTTATTTGGAATAACTTAATTATCATCATCTATGTGCTAAAAGCGCTTTCTGGACCCAGGAGCCCTTTGTTTTCTTGGCTAAATAAGGAGGACAATTATAGGGCTGACCTACTTCATCAGTTCTGTCAAGAATGTCAAAATCATTTGAAAAATGCAAATTACTCTAATGGATAACTATATTTTCCTCAGAGATATGACCAAAGCTACACTGGGAACCATGGTCTGATGGAGCCGCCTCCCCTATGAAGCTACTTGTCAATTGGTACAGTGGCAATGCCCCTAAATGGTATAGGAAAATACATTTCGGGGAGTTACCATGGAAACCTACAGAGCACTTTAGAATGCCTTAAGTCTGCAAGACTCAGGTCTTTTATAGTCAAGATAATCAATCACAATATTAAAGCAACATGAAGTCTGATTCACAACAGCTTCCGTTTTGACTGAGTCTATATTACTTTGTAAAATACTTCTCTTCCTAGAATGCCGTTTATCTTATGTAAAGACACACAACTTGCTCTATCTGGCAACTCCTACCCAACCGCTCATATCACATCTCATACGTAGGTGCTTGCCTCTTAAATGTCTCTTGTCCTTAAAATGTCTCCTCAAAGATGGTTGTCAGACTGAAGTATTAGAGTGCTATTACAGTTCCCCGTTTGAGCATGCGTCACTACGCAAGACCAGATGGAACTGTGGCTAGCTGGGGCAGCTTTTATCACAAACCCTGACTGGTCATTTGGTTAAAGTTGCAAATTCCTTTGAACTCAGGTTTCTGTGAACCCAATTGATAGACTATTTAGAGAATGGCTTGTATGTAGAGAAAACCAGGACAAAAAAGATATTTAGCGTATACACAGTGAATCTTTTCTAGCCGAGAAGAAGGTACAATATTAAGCTGTTCTGGTTAATCACAAGGCAGGAGGGAAGATTAGTAAGACAGTAGAGGGAGTGTTGACTCTGTCCTGCCCCATAAATAAAAAGGAACAATGAGCTTAAAGCCATGGTTTAACTCTTAGGATAATCTTTCCATGGTTATGTGGATGATGCCAATGCTACCCATCTTGGCCCACCTTGGACAAATATTAGAGCAAAATGAAGTCTAATTCACAACAGCTTCCATTTTGACTGAGTATCTATTACTTTGTAAAGTACTTGCCCTTCCTAGAATGCTGTTTATCTTATGTAAAGACACACAACCTGCTCTATCTGTGGGCAGAATTAAGTCTATTTGCACATGGTTTGTATTTACTTTAGTCTCCTTCTGTTTGTTCCCCCTGGAAAGCCTATTAATGGTAGTTCAAGAATCCCTTCCCCCTTCTCATTTTTATTTTAAAAACTCTGGTATATTTGATTACTATGGGAATTTTAAGATGTTCATATATCAAGAGTATAAAGTGTTTATCTGTTAAATCTTTTGCAAGTAAAAAAAAAGTTCTATTTCAAAGCAGTTATAAAATAAGGTAACTGATTTTGGCTATCATCAGGGTTAGGTTTCTTTTCTTTTTCATTCCCCCAACCCTCAAGACAGGTTTCTCTGTGTAGCCCTGGAAACTGCTTTGTAGACCAGTCTGGCCTCTGTCTCCAGAGCGCTGGGATTAAAGGCATGTGCCAGCGCCATCCAGTGCTACACTCAGGGCGCTTTAGAAGCGTTCTAGTTGACTTACATAGAAAAATACATGGCTGGGAAGTGGCAGTGCTAAAGAAATGGGATGGAAAGACTGACAGACAGACAGAAGGGAGCCAGAGAAGGTAGGCATTTTCTTGGTGATGCAACTGTCTGGATGAACATGGAACAACCGATTCGATGTTAAAAGAAGAGAGGGGTGGCCCAGATTAGGCCACAAGGTCTTCTGCCTGGGGCTTCAGGGCACCTGAGTTTGCAGTTTGCCCTGCATGGCATGCAATGGAGATGAAGAAGAAAGACAGAACACTGCACCAGAGCAAAGCTGAGTGGATGGCAGAAGGCTGAAGCAAGCCAGAAGCCTTCCATAGTGAACCCAGAGGATTCAGGCAAAAACATGTGTCTGTCACACAGAGGAGCAGAGCTATGGGGATGTAGCTGATGACAACCACAGGAGGACACCAGGAAGCAGAAGCAAACAGCAACAAATGAATGGCCCCACAGTGCTGTGTGCTATTCAGTGTGCCTTTCCTCTTCTGCCCTGCAGGTCTCCAGAAAAAGCTCCCAAATCAGAATATGTTTCACCAGCTCAGCAAAGTGCGGTTTGCAGGTTGGTTTGTTTCTGTAAGCGGAAAGTGGTAACCAAGGAAGACTCTGAAAGCAAACTCAGAACAACTGCCCGGAGGTAGAGGAGGAACCCAGACTGTAAGATAGTAGGTGAAACATGGCTTACAAACACCGTCTAGTGACAGAGAGGGACACCTGACAGCTGAGAAGAGGGCTTGCAGGTCCCAGATGTGAACCAACTGTTGTTATCATGTGAACTGAACACTGTGTCAGCCTCTGAAGTCACATCTCTCTACCCCGGTATTAGTACATATAGCAGACTTCATCAGAGATGTTTCTCTGTGCAGTAGACAGTGGTTGATACTGAAACTCACAACTGGTCAAGGCACAAAGAGTAAGTGTCTATGGTGTGCTAAGATGCAAATGGGACATTAGTATTACACTGTCTTTCCAAATCTCAGGGACCATCCTAGAAGAGGGGAGTAGAGTCGGGGAAGGACTTGGGTCAAACAGTATCTTTTGGACACAACAGGGCTGCTGCTCTCCTGGACCCATAGCAGCTGTGACTGTTTACCCAAAACCTACATGGTAACAAGCCATGGCCAATATTCTAGCATGGAGTGGGAAGGTGTTTGTGAGCCCCCACCCCTGAAGAGCTAATGACTTCTGATGGAGGACAAGCGGGTTTTCTCTACTTAAATATGTAGCTCCGGGCATACTGACCACAGTCTAGTGACTGGCCCCACACCCAGAAGCATCTGTAAACATATTGGCGTTCACGGACTCCAATTTTTGTTTTAAGACACAAAGTTAGAGGTGGTAGAGAGGTGGGTATGTACCTGTGAGGAGCTGAGAAGAGGAGTTGTGAATATGATCAAACTGCATGGCATGAAAGTATAAAAGAATTGATTAAAACACTAAAAGATTTGAGATGTTTTGAGAACTATCCCCATCCTCCATCCTTGGTCCCAGGTTGGAGGAAGTCCAAAGTCACTCCAGTAGTTCAAGATAGGGGTCGGACTATGCCATGGCCCAGAGTCTGCAAACAGCATCTGTACAGGAATCCTTGTGATTATGTGGCATGCACTAATTCTCTCACTAATGCTTTAAACGTCACTCATTTGGATACTTGTGAATTCTCCTCTGATTTCTTAAACTACATGTGTAGTGTCATAAAAATTAAAGAAGATTCCCAGGCTAGAGGCATTCGTTGGACAGGCCATCGTGTGAAATTTGGGCTCCAGCATTCAGCTTCTCTTTCATCAGAACTGCAATAACCCTGGAATTTAGAAAACAATCTTTGAACATTTATATTGGTTATGCAGAAGGAAGACAAAGGCTTTCTCATTGGCTGTCAAGAGAATGACAAGGTCTTTGAAAATCTTACACACTATTTTTAGCAGCCTAATGTTCAAGTTCTTATCTAGCCATGAATCACCAGAAGATGTTTACTTTGAACAACTTTTTTTCTAAAGCTAAGAACCACTGAATGAGGCCTGATTATAGCAAATTGTTCCCTCTGTTTTTTTTAAACCTTTGAAAACATGATAAACATGTCTTTATATGAAACTTATATCTACACACATCGATGCAGATATAAGTCTAGTATAGGTATAGATAGACGTACAGATATGGGTATAGACATAGTTTCATTGCTTCAAAACAGTAAAACTTGCAGAAGACTACGTATCATAATTATAAGCCATGATCCACAGCAATATTGGAGCCATGGCTCACCCAGAAAGTGATAAATTATTTCTGATAATTATTATGTATGATGTATACCTATTTAGCTGCTGGCAGGTTTCTAAAGACCCATGTTAAGGAGTCACCGGGTTTGGAAAAGAAGTGCTTCGTGCTTTCTTATTCCAAGACTATTCAATTTAGACTTTCCTAAAATTGGTTTCTTAATCTAGCCAGGAAATAAAAATGTTGAATCAGGGCTGGACCAAATTATGTAATTGATATTTTGGCACTCTTTCCTGCCTCTATTAGCTACATGTTTTCTCGATATTTATTTAAAGATGAGACAGAGAAGATTGCAAAGAAGAAGCTGAGGGTGGCCTTAGCCCTTTCTGGATTTCCCTGAGCGGCTCTGCCCAGAGCAAACCTGCATAGTCTGTTCGGCAAAGACAACACACTTCACTGTAGGGGCAGCTTTTGATATAGCTCTTGTGTTTGAAAAGTGGAGCCCAGTAGTATACAAAGAGGGAACAGTGATATCCTTTTTATCTTAGTGTTCTTTACATGCTCTCTGTGGGCTCTCTCTCTCTCTCTCTCTCTCTCTCTCTCTCTCTCTCTCTCTCTCTCTCTGCCAAGACATGATGAAGTTTTGACTTTTGTATTTACTGGTCTATCATGCTTTTAAAGTTCAACTTCTAGCTCAGCCTTAATATTAGCATGTGGGATGTTCATTTCAGTGGGACAGACAAACCGGCAAACCGCTGTTACATGTGGACTTACGTTGTCTTCCATATTTGCGCCTTCTCATTGCAAGTCTGGAGGAGGGAAGGGGCGACCTGTCTGGTCTTGATGAGGCTGTTGTGGGACCGCATCATCCCTCAGTGCACGGTGCATGTTCAAGCTGACATCTCCCCCTCATCGAGTGCCTTGAAGGCTCCCCTGTGGTCTCAGCTAGAAAGCTCAGAACATCCTGTTACTTTGCTACGTATTTTCTTCCACTCGTCCCTTTGTTTCCTGTGCCAGTGTCTGGTCATTTTCAAGCAGTTACTCCACTGATAGGAATTTCATTGTCTGCTCAGGCAAAGTCCAAATGACAGCTTCCCTGTGTGGTCTCCTGTCTCATCAATACACCCTGTCTGGCTTAGAGTGGGCTCAACATAGTGTGTTCAAATTAGTCATTCTAGTCAATGAAAAATCTTCCAGGAAGAAACTGTGATTAAAACCCAGATTGGACCAGCTAGACACATCAGCAGGGAAAGCACTTGCTTCTAAGTCTGATATCCCAAGTTAAATCCCCAGACACTGAGGAGAGAACCACCTCCCTGAAGTTGTCCATCAACTTCCACACTGTCCTTGTGTGTGTGCGTACACACACACACACACACACATCATAGACATACACATCATATATGCATGCGTACAACAGCAAATAAACCATGTTTGTGCATTTTGTTACCCCATTCTATTAAAGTTAGTGATGGTCCTCATCTTTTAGGGATAGAGACACCAGCGCCTACCAGGGATGGAGTTCAGTCCTTAGTAGTGGATAACAAGAGCAGAGGAACGAGGGCGCCATGTTATGTTTTTCCTGGGGTCATCAAACAGGCAGATTTAATTTAGAGGATTTTTAATGCTCGATGTCGTGTTCTTAGGTGCCCGTGAAGGCGAGAATTGGCATTCCAAGCACGTTAATCTTAATCACGAAGTTGTTGAGTTGATAACCTCTTGCTTACCTTGATTAAACAACCACAAAGCCAGGAAATTGCACTGAACTTAAAAAAAAAAAACCCGAAACCCTGGGAGATTCCATGCCACTTACTTGTCTCTCTCTGAATGTAGACACAGGAAAGCATGTGAATTGTGCCCCACCCTGGAAAACGTGGGAAATCGCTGTTTTGATACCAGCTCTTCTGGGCCCTTTTGTTCCTTTCTCGTTCCGTGAACTGCTAGTGCCCACTCGTGTTCAGCAAGCCTTGCCCTCCCAGGGCTGCATCCTGGCTCTGAATGGCCCTCCCCTCCTGCTTACCAAAATCCACACATTGTACCTGTCTGGTTATAGGAAGTCCTTGCTCTGGGATTATAATTACGACTCTGGCTTCTTTGTTTCATCTTGCCTGCTTCACCAAGTCATTCCCAGGGCTAAAGGCATGGCTCGGTGGTTAAGAGTACATCTGCTCTCGTAGAGGACCCAGGTTCCTGTTACATGGCTCACAACTGCTTGTAATCCAACCCCAGGAGATTCAACTCCCTCTTCTGATCTCTAAGGGTACTCAAACACACACATGTACATCTTCATGTACACAACACATACACACATGCACATGTGTGTGCATATACACACACGGAGTTCAAAATACAATAAATCACTTGAAAAGGAAGAGTGGGACAAGAGAGAACAGATTAGTGAATTTATCATAAGATTATAATTGCACATTATAATCATGAATTATTCATTTCTATCATAGTTTTAAAAAATTAGACCCTAATGGGAAAATTCTGAGATTTTGAGACAGAATAAAAGAAATGAAACAAAAAGATATGGATTGCTGCCAAACTTTCTCCTCTCTGTAAAAGACTGCCTGTGCTCTTAGATGACCTTCTGTAAATGTTCTCATTCATCTGACAAAGATACCTGTTGACGCCATTCCTCACACAGAGGGACGCTAGTCCCTGAGCATCTCTGACTTTGCAGGCCACCGTCCTAGACACTGAGCACACATGGATAGGTATTCTAGCTGTGGCAGGATGGATAATTTGCTTTTCCATGGGTCTCTCTTTTGATATAATAGATGTCTAAGCGCATGGTTTTCCCCCTTGAGAATATTTCTCAACCTACCTTATAGGAAGGTGGTCATATGACCATGTCATTTCTAGAGAGTATGACCAGGGGGACAACCCTCAGATAAAACTGTCTCAGCCGCCGGGTGGTGGGGCGCACACCTTTAATCCCAGCACTCGGGAGGCAGAGGCAGGCAGATCTCTGTGAGTTCGAGGCCAGCCTGGTCTACAAGAGCTAGTTTCAGGACAGGAACCAAAAGGTACAGAGAAACCCTGTCTCGAAAAACCAAAAAGAAGAAAAAAGAAAAAAGAAACTGTCTTAGCCTAGATTCTCTCTTTCCCTTTCCCACTGGGCAGAGTCTAAATTATGGGCACAGACTTCCTCACCCATGTACAGTGGGGAGCAGTGTAAGGCCTGGGCTCTGTGAGGGACATAAATGTTCCTTTTGGCTTGATAGCTTGATTAAACAACCAAGTTTGTGTGTGTATGTGTTGTGTACATGAGAATGTACATGTGTGTATTTGAGTACCCTTAGAGATCAGAAGAGGGAGTTGAATCTCCTGGGGTTGGATTACAAGCAGTTGTGAGTTGTTATTGGTGACATGTAGCTCAGGTACTTTCCCTTCAAGGGATTAGCTGCATTTTTTTTTTTTTTTTAATTTAGAGACGTTGGCACCAAACGCCCCGGTCAGAATTGAAACAGTTTGCTGGTAATCGTTCTTTTCAGTGGAAATGGTGTTCTGTGGAAAATACAGGCCAGGCTGGTTCAAAACTTAGTCATGGAGACAGAGTCACGCTTTAGCATGCCGAAGTGACATTTTGTTACATAGATTGTTCAGACGCGGTGTCCTTGAGGATTAGAACTGAACAGAATATGTTTTTGCTAAGGGGAAACTGTCTTGTTTCCGCGGGCGCAGTGACGAACACACCGCTTTAACCTGCTGCTGCTGCTGCTGCTCTGGGTCTCGTCCTATGGCCAGCAGCGTGACTCACCGCTGGTCTTCGGCACTGGTGAAAATGTAACGATGGTGAAGAAGACAGTGCCTTCGAGTTGTTTGAAAATAATCGTGACTTCTCAGAACAGCTGCAAGTCCCTCAGGAACTCCCAGGAATGTGTGGACTATTCTCGGAGAATCTCCGCTACAAGAAACGCATAAACAAATATAGCAACTAGAAAGTCTTTCAAAATGTCTAAAATGCTTTGTTGTTCTTAAGAACGCAGTAAGCACACTGCTGACAGCACAGCTAAAAGCCCCATTCTTTCTCCGTCCAGATGTCTCCCGCTCAAGCACGGGACTCCTGCACCTTTCTTGCCAGTCTCCCAAAGCCTTGCTCCCTAATCTCAATGCTTTGATCCTTCCGTATTTATTGTTTACCTGCTTACTCTCCTCTTAAAGTCTCAAGACATAATTGATTCAGATAGGAGAAAAGAGAAAATTACGAGAACACAACAATCCTTGGCTTATCGGAAGAGCAAGATTTAAAAGAAAGTTGAATGTTTATTCGCAGATTATTTTGGTCACCAGATTTTAAGATACTTTTGAGAATCTGATTGTGTACCAAATATTGCCTTCCAACATTCAATATGGTCTCCACCCATCTCAACTTTCCCTTATACTCTAGTGTCTGGAAGCCTGCAGAATATATTGTTTAAGCCGCCATGTGGCCTCATTTAGAATCTCATAGCACAAGGGATCTTGCATGATATTTGGAAGACAAAAAAAAAAAAAAATAGGATAAGCCATTATTCTCCCTCAGCTGTGGTGGGTAGTTGCCTGGCTTTATTGGAAGCATGAAGTTTTACACTCTTTGTTGGTGAGCTTTTGTGAATTACGTATTTTGCTTCTTTAAATCCTTACCGGTATCTTACTGTTGTTTCTGGACTTCCAAATTTACACAAACCTGGAAATATTTCTTCCTTGATTCTGGGCTGCAGGTCATCCCAATAGTTTTTCAAGCTTAATTCCCTCTGTATTTAATCAGCCTTTCCTGACTCCACCTAGAAAGGCCAGCCCTTTCCTGGTAGAACTCTGACTTTGTGTCAGAGTCTGGTTTCAGAAGTAGTTAAAATTGGTAGCAACCCCAAGATACACATCCGGGGTTCAGTTAATTGACTTAGTCCAAGCAGCAGATAAGACCAGTGAAAAATGGGGTACCTGTATACTGGAGTCCCGTAGTTAGATACTTACCTGGAGCTTCCCGGAGTGAAAGGTTTGTTATGGATAGCCTTTACTAGATGACTAAGTATTGCGGTAAGATTTAGAGAGGAAGTTAGCAAGACTGAAAAGACAAGAGAGTGGGCTACCTGCCTCTAAGCGAAAGGTTATGCTTTCAAATTCCCGGCTCAAGTTTCAGTGATGGGGAGACTTCCAGGACTGCCCTAAAAATATCTCTCGTAGCCATATGGCTAATGTGTAATTTTTTTCCATCCTGTAGGTTGGATAATTATAACCCAAATGGAATTCACAGACTTGCCAGGTCTCTTATGTAAAAGATAGGGCATTGATTGGGAAAGAGCAAAATTTGGAATGAGGACACTTGGGTGGATTCCAATCATTCTGAGAATCACAAACTTCGAAGTCCCAGTGAGCTTTCTCCTTTCCCTCTTTTAAATTCGCCTCCTCTTGCTTCAGATGCTGACACAGTTATAATCATGTGTTCTTACCATTTCTTATTGCTCTCAGGCCCATAGCGAAAGTTAGAGATCAGTAGGCCCTGGGCTACAAGATTTAATCTAGGCGGTTATAACGGATACACTAAAGAACTACGAGATTTGTATTAGTATTAGGGCCCTGGAAAGCATTTTGTGGGAATGCAATGTGATGGTTTCAGGTTCAACAAGAAGAATAATATGGGTATGGCCAACTATGTTAATGCGGATGCAGCTGTCATAGATTAGATTCGACATTCCGTTTGAATGTCTGAGATGATTCTCTAGATAGTCTGCTCGACAGGCTAGCTAAAAACCAGGACCCAGTAGCAGCCATCATTAAATGAAATTGATTTACAAACAAAACTGAAGTAATTTGGCAATGCTGTTGATGTGGATCAGTCAGAAGCAATTTGATTATCTGCTCCACTCCTTACTATATACCCCAGAAAGACAAGAGGCACTGAGAAATTTGTTGGTGTCCTTGAAAACATCAATGATGTCCTTCTGTGGATTAGGGAAGGTTATGCAATATAAAACCCTCTGGACGTGTTACAGTGAGCTCCAGAGGCCAGGTGAGAGCACTGTGGCACCAGAGATAAGGTGGCTTGGGTTACTGTACTGGATAAGGGGCCAGAGCTGTGATCCCTGTTTTCATCTGCCCTAATCTCTTCCAGAGACATTTCTTCAATCACAGTTCTCTTTCATCACAATTATAATAGTTTTAAAGTAACAGTTGATTCACAATTATTTTTTTAAAAAGTCTAATGCACAGCTGTCTCACCTAAGTAGCGTTAGTGGAGTTGGGATCTCATCAGTTCTCCAAGGGTCAGACCGCAGGGTCTTCTAAAAGTAAGGAGACCACAGCCTCTTAAGGAAGGACCCATGAGATCACAACTAGAATGCACTTCCAAATCTTCTCCCAGCTTTCCCTCAAAGGAAACACACTCATTTATCAAGATGGTTCTGTCGTGGCAAAAGGAAGATACCTGATCATACTTAGGTCTCTGGACATTGGTTCTAAAACATTTAATCCTTAGAGAATTCCGAATTTTAGGATCTACTAGCTGTACTGGGACATGAGTTGTCAGTAATAAGTAGAGCATGGGCAAGACTATCTTCCAGAGCACAAAGGGCCTTACAATTATTTTCTCGACTTTCAAAAACTTATTTGGTGACTGGCAGAACCCTACTTCTAGCTCTTGAGGGGAGGGATATTGTTGTGATGTGGGAGGGGGGCAAGAGGAGGCCAGTAGAACGATTTCTTTTCTACAAAAGTTGTAAATATTCTACAATCTTGAGGTGGGTATTAGTGATCATTATTACCGCCTAAAACTGAGACATGCTAAGGATGGAAATTCCTACCCCAGCTGCAGAAATGTTCCCAGTTTGTCATGTGCAGAAGAAAGATGAGTTTGAGAAAAGAACAATAGATTTTTTAAAAACGTAGTCAGGTTGGAACATCAGTTGTAGGTATGTCTCTGCCTTCACTGTCACGGAAGTACCACGTGCTAATTGATCGTGCCACGGAAGCTCCCAGATACATCTCAATGACCATAAATCAATGCACCCTGAGCTGTCATCTTCAGCCCTCTTGATCTGGCAAATTCTTTCTTGTCTATACAATTTATAAAGACCACTTACTGTTGCTGTAAATGTTTCATTAAGCCTCTGGCAGGGGTGGAGGAGTGGAGCAGAGAATTATGTGCCCATCTTTATTTGTTAAGAACAGAACAATGCTTCCATGATAATTCTTTGAAGAAATACATGGAATACTGTAGGACTCCTGTAGAGGCTGAGTGACTGGATGTGGGTTATCAAGCAGCCACGGGAACTGAGCTGCCATCGGGATCTAGGGGTAATCTCCTGCCATAGATTTGGCCATAGTCACAGTACTGTGTAGTCACACTGGAGGAATAGACACAAGACCATGTCCGACTAGGCCTCAGACACACATACAAAGTCCATGAGCAATGGAATCCTAGGACCCCATACCTGCTGCCTCATTGTCCTCCCTGACCTTTACCTACAGCCCTGCAATAAACTAACAGATGGGGGTAAACTTTACACATGATTTAGCGATCACTCTGCTGAGGTACTGAAGGTTGCCGCACGCAGGCCTTATTGTGGTCAAGCCAGAGAGAAAAGGAAAGTGATCAGCGAGTTCCACGGGATGGCGCCATCTAGAGGACGGGGAGCACCGAGCGGCGTGTGTCTGGAGTCTCAGCTTTGATGGAGGATCTCTGGAGTCTAGGAAAAGGGAGAGCAGCCCGAGTAAGACCTTTCCAAAGGAAGGAAACGTGAAAGAGATACTCTTGTTAGTTTTCCTGCCTCCCATACACAGTCTCACGTTTTATATTCTAGAGCTTAATATTTCATCACAAATTCACCTTCAAGCACGATTGTTCGAGTGTGGTTCTTCTCTCTGCGTGACCTTCACCATTACCCACAAAACCCTCTTTGGATCGAGCCATCTCCCAGTAGCTCTCACCCCCATCCTGTTTAAACCCTACGCTTTCGACCTCTGCTCCATTTCTTCCTCTTTATTTTTCCTTTCCATCTTGCTTTTTATACCTATTACCTCCTGAACAAGGATCCTGGGATCCAGATGTTTCAAGAGGTAAATCAACCGCCTCATCTTCTAATAGCAAACAGTAAACGCAGCGGGTCGTTTTCACTTCTTTCAAGCCATATGCTCTCGCCTACTTTTCCTACAACCTGTGGTCCTTTGGCCCTTTCATTTCCTTCTGTTGATATAGTGATCGCACACACAAAAATTCTCTGTTGCTTTCCAGACATGTTGGTAAATAACTACCAAAGCTCTCCTTAGATGTCAGGGATAAAGAAAGACGGATGTGTAGCAAACTTCAAACAGGAAGGCCAGGACCCAGAGCCTTGAGAGTATGCTGGGAATGAGGGGCTAACAGAGCCAGGTATGACTTTTTTTTTCCTGCAGAAACTGAGAATTTATATTTTTATGTGAACTCTTATGATTCTGAATTTGGTCTCAAATTTGCTAGCACACTGTGCCAATCAGAAATACAGGAAGCTCTTGGTCAGGCACCAGCCTGCAACTTCCATCTGAGATGTCAGGAGCGGGGCTTAGTGTGTCTGTGAGTGCTATACACGCGCCATCTCGCCGAACCTTCTGGTCAATTAGTGTTACTTTTGGTTAAGAGTTTGCAAATCTAAAAGTGCACAGCGTCTAACTCTACAGCTAGCAATCCCAAAGCAAAGCGGCTTCTCTCTTTGCTCTGGAGCCTAGCCTATCATAGGCACACAGCAGAGACTCAAACATGTTTTGAGTTGTTGAAGGGGAACACAGCAAGTACCCATTAACAGCTTAGTTGGATCTTGCCTGTGAGATCAGAAGCAGGAAACCCCCTAAGGCGAAGGTGAGGGAGTAAGGCAGATGGTTTTGATGAGGAGAGGCAGGCCAAGAGAGGTAGACATGCTGCCCTCAGGAGGCATAAAGAGGTATCTCGCCGATTCCCAGTCGTGGTGGCCACCTGAGAACCCTGAGCCTTTAGAAGTCCTGATAGCACAGTCCACCCTGGTTAGTTGTTGTCTGTTGCCAAGGGTCACTGTGAGGCACACAGCTCCACCTCTGCAAACACAGGCAATGCCATGCCTGTCACTGTTGTGTGCAAGTGGCTGGGAAGTTAATGATTTTTGATGGTCACTTGACACCTAACTTTAAGGCTACTCTCATAGTACACAAAGAATGTTTTGCAGAAAGGGTTATAGATAGCTTTCAGGGTCAAAATCAGTAAGCAGTGCACATTTAATCACATGGTCAGGCTGTTATATATCTGCTCATATACACCACTGCTTTCTGATAAAGATATGAGCTATGTTACATAAAATAAAAACTAAAGGCTAATAATTTATTGAGTAAATACTGAGTCATACTCCAAATATTTTTAAGGAGATAAATTGTTAGGGTTTCTTGTTAAGTTATCATGCCATATATCATGTGATACATCAGCTTCACCTTTCTCTTTCTCTCTGTATATTTAAAGAAAATATTATTAAAAATTTGCCATATGCTAAATGATACATTTTAAATCCATAATAATGATAACACTTTATTAGGCTTATACAAAGCTCATATAAATTAGAACAGCATTTAGAATATGAAAAATTCAGTAACTAAAACAAGTTCCTAAATGTCATTTTGTAGGACTGGAGATCTAATTTCTTTGAGATAACCAGAACCCTACACTCCCCAACATATGTTTTTCTTTATTTTATACTGAATAAACAAAAAAATATTTAGCTCTGTGTAGAGTCAGATAATTGTGCCTAGCATGTGAACTTATGGAAAAGCATTTCATATCCCACAACAGTAATGCTAGTTTGTAAATTGTTCCATATGCTCCCAAAACTTACCTAATAGGCACATGTCTACAGAGTAGCTAATATGTGTCCAATATTATAGGCATTGGGACTATGTAAGTGAACATACAAAAAGAAAAACTCTTTGTACCCAAAGCTTAAATTTTAAACCATTGTGATGTTAGCATCTCCATTCCGCTGAGTTTTATATATTGGGTAATCTGAAATAATAAATAAGATAATCTACTTCTAATTTCATGTATTTATACTTATGGATATGGTGCTTACCTTTTCACATATAGTCTCTGTTATTTTCATGCTTCCTGAGCCTTCACATGTTGACAAATATTCCTGTATCAGCAGCACAGATGAGGCAACCAGATGTCTATTCCCACAGCCACTGTCCTGGGGACAGTTTCATCCCTTACAACGCTGGCAAACGTGAATCATGAGGAAGAATTGGAGAGGCTAGTGGAGGGAGAGGAAGAGGAAGAGGAGGAGAGAGGAGAAGAGGAGGACACAAGACAAGGAGAGAGAAGGGAGGAGGGGAGGAGGGAGGAAGCATTATACTGAATTTGATCCTCCCTTCTGGTAGGTAATAAGATGACATTTTCCAGCCTTGGACTCAGATAGGGCTTCTTGAATTCCTTTGACCAATAAAAGACAAACAGGAGTAGGCTTGCTACTATGGCTGTAGATACTCAGCTGAGATGGAGCCTCTAGTAGCTGGAGCCAGGGCTTGTCTGAGACCAACAGAGTCCCTAACCGCCCATCCTGAACATACAGAGTGAGAAAGAAACACACTTGCGTTCTGTCAAGCCTTTGAACTCGATGTTACCTTTGCTGATTGCCTCAGTTATTCTGTGCTTGTTAATGCAGCTCTACCGCCTCTATCCTGACAGACGTCATGAATCGCAGTTCGTCTGGTGCTATAATTTATTTTTCTGCTATTGTGTCGGTTCAAGAACAGCCGGAGCATGAAGGCATGAACTTGGCTCTGGGACTGAGATTTTTGCCTGTTGAATATGATAAAATGACAGTTAAGATTTTAGCAAAAGAATAATTGAAACTAGGGACTGTTGAACCTCAGCTTGACTGGGAGGATAGAAAATCAGGGAACAACACAGAAAATAAAAAGTTGGTGAGTCCAGACATGAGCTATTTTGATAAGGTGGGTGATCATTTACAGATAAAGTAATTGGCTATTTAAAAAATAAATTGTAGCCAGGCACATGACTTTAATCCCATCACTCAGAAGACAGAGGCAGGCAGGTCTTTGTGAGTTCAATGCCAACCTGTTCTCCAGAGCAAGTTCCAGGACAGGCTCCAAAGCTACACAGAGAAACACTGCCTCGAAAAACAAAAATAAATAAATCAAAATAAATTGTAATTGCAACGTAGGGTTCCGTGGTTATAGATTCGGGAGGGTTCTGAGTCACTTCGGGTCATGAAAAGCCACACTGTCAAAGCAAAACTGAGAGTCAGTCGGAGAGACGTGGGAGCCAATAAACCACGGAATGGAGACGCTGACAGCCTGGCCACACTGCACACCAGAGTGTCCAGAACAGTGGCTGTGATAGCCAGAGATGGCCAGGCTACAGCAGGAGGTTCTGAGCTAATTGCCGAAGTCGTCGGTTGCTGAGTGGTACCGTAGATGAGGATTGTGTCTAATCGTCAGGAACTCTGGAGATGGGAGAAGGAGCACAGGCAGCAGGCAGAGAGCTACAAACTTTCCTTCTAACCCTGAATGTCACTGAAAGTTGTAGATGGAAGCAGCCATCAGGAAGGTGGAAGAGCAAGGGGATTTGTAAAGGCGGTAACCACCTTTCATCGGGGGTAGAAAGAGAGTTGTCTGATGTTAAGCATGGAGGGAGCACCATCCAGGGATTTGGAGGACAAATATGAGATGCTCAAGGTAAATGTTTGGTGAATGTGAAAAAAGAGCAAAGGGTGGGGTCAGAGAGAAGGGCAGAGCAATATCGGGACCAAAGCTAGAGCATGAAGCGTGATCAGGAATATAAGATGTCCTTGTACCATGATCCAGGAAATACACGTGTAGGCAGAGAGGAATTTGGAACTTTCCTGGACTGGGTGGGGGTGGCAGCAGATTAGGACAACATGTCCTCATTGCCTCTTGAGCCCAATTACAGAATGGTCCAGAGGACGATTCTCACGTTCAAGAAACACATGATTTTCTTCTGCAAATAAGAGTCTCATATAGTTTTGAAGTCTGAACCTGTCAAAGGATGCTCCTGGGAAACTCGGCTTTGTTTCATCCAGTTTCACAGAAAATACTCAGAAAGGGGCTGAGATTGTTTTGTCCTGGATGTTGGAAGCCAGCATCTCCCGGGGAACCAGGTAGAAGATGATTCATCTCAAACTTTCATTAACAGATGAGAGAACACAGGCCCCTAGAACAGTTCGGGCTGCATCTAGAGTTTGTCATAGAGCTAATTTCAGAACTCTTGCATTCTTTCTGCCTTAAACATCCAATTTCTTAGAAAAGTAACCGCAGGCCGATGACATGTGATAATAGCTGGCATTCGCAGCTGATGCTATTGAGGACTTGTGGAGCATCGTGCAGCACTCTGATTCTCTTAACGGCCTCACTTGGTATCAACCCCGATGCTGTCTTTCTGAAATGTGCACTCCGAAGATCAGAAGGAAGAAAGCAACACAAAGCACTGGACTGGCAGCCTCTGGGTTCGAACCTCTTTTCTCAAGGCCTCCCTGCCAGGCAGCATAATACTCTTAGTTGCTTTTCTATTGTTGTGATAAAACACCATGACCGAGGCAGCTTATAAAAGAATTTTTCAATTGGGTTTACAGTTCCAGAGGATGGCAGAGCAAAGACTTAGTGGCAGACACAGCTGAGAGCTCACATCTCAAACTGCAAGCAAGAAGCAGAGAGAGCCAGCTCAAAGTGATTGGAGTCTTTTGAGACCTCCAGGCCACCATCCCCCCATGGCATACCATCTTCAACAAGACCACACCTCCCGATCCTTCCCAAACTGTTCCACCAATGTGTGTTGCAGGGTGGGGTGGGAAAACTGTTCAAATGTATAAATGTCTGAGTGGATGGGAGCCATTGCTATTTAAACCACCACATCACCATCATATACCATATGATTGGCCCATTTCTTTCCTTTGCCTTAATGGAGTTGGCTGGGAAAGTTGCAGGTCTTTACCCCCCTGCTAGGTAATTCCTCCGCCCATACCTGCCCTGCTCAGACACCCAGCAGACTGAACGTGCAGATACTTGTTGGGAGCCTGGGTTTTCCTGCCCAGCCCTTAAGTTTTAGTTGCTGGAGTTACCCACATAAGGGGAGTGATGGAAGAAACGGAAAGGGTGAAAATGTAAGCATACAACACTGGACTTCGCGATTTTATTTTTATTCCCGAATTTACCAGTAGCATTTGGGAATGACGCCTGCCTCCTCTTCCGTCATAAGAATGTAAAGAATATCTTTCAACTAGATACAACGTGGGTTATTAGGTAGTCAGCTCCACATGTCCTGGTTTGGGGGCAGCAGTGCTCAAGTCAGCCTAGGGTAGGACTTGGAGGCAGCAGAGCAGTAGACACACACCAAGGTGCCTGCTGTTTCCCCGAGGTCTCTCTTCCCAGGGATAGGGAGCCTCTGACTAGCACTAGAGATGAGCTCTTAACTGCAGGCTGAGCCTGCTTCGTCACAGAGTGGTACTTACTCACCGACATTTAGTGAACTCATCCCGTGTCCCCTGCACATGGGAGATGCTCCTCAGGTATTCACGTGCCCCTCTGGACAGCCCACACAGGTGGATAGAAACTTGCAGTGACAGGTGGTAAATTCTGCAAGGGTCACTCATGCAGTACAGGTTGAGAGCATGGGGAGTCGCCTAAACCTGCTTCCAAAGGATGCCGCAGAACTGTAATGACACAAAAGCGACCATTTTCCTTTGGAAAAGCTGAATACAGATACCATCAGGTACTTTGTTAGATTTTTCCCCTCTGGGAAAGGAAAGGTCACATTTTGATCAGGAATTGGTGTTTGTATGCGGGGTCTGGGAACCTGTGAAACTCACCGCAGGGGAACCTGCAAGGCAGAGTACTAAACCTACACCCCCAGCCTTGTCAGCGTTAATGAACTCACCCTCTTTGTTTCCGTGCCAGTCTGAGCCAGTGCAAGATTGCCTCTGGAGTGTTTTAATGATGTGCTGTTTTGTTCCTGTGAAAACTTTGTATTTCAGGTGCCAATTCACCCTTTCCTCACATAAAATGAGTCAGGAGGAAGAACAAGAGAAATGGCTGAACAATTGAACACCCAGCATAGTACCACCGTGTGCTATTGTCATTTCTGAGTAGTTTAGGCATTGCAAGTCCTTTCTGACATGTCGCGTGACTGACAAATACTTAAAATGTGGTGGAAGAGGGCACACTTCATTTCACTTGCTTTAAACCGTGATTAAGAATAGGAATAGGAAGTAGTGCCCAATCAAGCCTTTATTCTTTTCCTCTGGGGATCTGTTTTAGAATTGTCTTTCAGTGGTTGAGAAGAAATTTGCACTCTGTGTTAGCTGGATTTTAACCATCACCACAAGCTCCTCCTCTTCCTCCTCCTTCCTCTCCTCCTCTTCCTCCTCCTTCCTCTCCTCCTCCTCTTCCTTTTCCTCCTCCTCTTCCTCCTCATTCTTTTCTTCCTCTTCTTTCTCCTACCCCTCTTCCTCCTCCTTTCCCCCTCCTCTTCCTTCCTCTCCTCTTCCTCCTCCTCCTCCTCCTCCTCCTCCTCTTCCTCCCTCTCCTCTATTTTACTAACTCTTACTCAGAATGCTCACAGCACATAATTCAGCTTTTGGAAACTTTAAATGACCCCTCCAGCAGTTCCTATTTGTCCAACCGTGTTTCGATACAGAATCTGAATGGCAAACACTACTGTCTACTCAGTTGCTCTCCCTTATTTTTCTCATGTGGATAGATGGTTAAGAAGCAAGTGTTTGTTCAGAGACCCTGGAACAGGGCAGTGACTCACGTCATTCAGTGTGGAGCTGTGAGATAGAAGAGAACCCACTGGGAGAGTCCCAAGGGGAGATGTATTGGTCACTTTTCTTTTGCCGTGGCACAACAGCATGACTGAAGGCAGCTTATGGGGGAAAGGTTTCTTTTGCCTTCGAGTTCCAGAGGATATGGGTCCATCTGGAGGGACAAGAGTCCACCTGGTGGCTAGGGATGGGATAGGGAGGAGAGAAGGGAGGCACAGTAGCAAGCAGCAGGCATGGCAGTAACAGCAGGAATCCAGGAGATCACATCTTCAACAGCAAACAAGAAAGGAGAGGGAGTGACCTGGTAGGGGAGTGAAACATTAAACTCTCAGAGCCCGTCCCTGGTGATGGACTTCCTCCAGCAAGCCTGTATGAGCTCCCCAAACAATGCCATCAACAGGGAACATCAGTGTTCAAATACCTGAGTCCGTCGGCAACGTTGCAGTTCAAGCCACCACAGGAGAAAACATAAAAAGTCTGGATACATTCCTGCTTTGTCTTTCGCTGTGGATCTTGGGAGTGATGTCCAGAGGCAGAGCCACCACTACGGCCAAGAGCTATTGCCAGAAGGCAATTAGTCAAGTTGCTGAGGAAATTAAAATGAGTCACCTGTGGTGTCGTTTGGGTGCAAGCTAGACACCCACCTGGGAGTAAAAGAAAGATGAACTCAGGCTTGCTTAAGGCATTGGAATGTTGATTTTCTTCTACTTCCAGCTGAAGGTATTGCTAGCTGGGAAAGGGCTCTTGTAATCAGTGTCTCACTGAAGCTGTGTGGCTGCAGTTTATTATTTATGTCTGCCTGGGTGAGAAAGGGAAAAGGATGTTTTCATTATGACGGCATGCTCAGGAAGCTGTTATGCCAGGACTTAGCTCCTGGGAAGCACAGAGCTCTCTGCTTTTCCCCAACCTTTCCTTTGTCTCCATCCACAGTCAGAATCTGGGCTGATATGGGAGGGAGCACAGATGATCTATTAGTAAACTACTCGGTCCGTCTATCAAGTAACTCCAGTCTGGTTACTAAGTGTTGGTGTGCCATGCTTCTGCTTTCCCCACGTTTGTGCCATATTTACATAATTCTTTTCCTTCTAAGTTAAAAAAATACATGTGCTTCAATAGGCTATGAGTAAAACATAGGGTCTCTGATGGCAGGAGAATGAATGAATGAATGAACTAATGAATCAATGAGTCTCATAACCGCGAATGTGAACCATGCTATGAATACATTGTATTATGGGTAACAGAAATGAGCAACGTATCTTTCTTTTCTGGGTGCTGTTGATAGCCTGCCCAACATCCTCTTCTCTTTCTTTCACCTGTAGAAGATGCAACCTGAATATCTGTCCTTTAATGTGAATGAAGAGAGGGCTCCTTTCCCTGCATTCAGAACTTGCATTAAAGCCAATCATGGTGCCGCATATGCCTCCCCAAGACTGGCTTGGGATACATGGGTGAACAGGTCTTGATTGACAGAGAAAAGGAGAGACTTCCAGTGAGATAATGTTCTCTCTAGACATTATCGATCCAGCTATAACTCCCGTCTGATGACCAGTTTACTATGAATGGCTAAGTAAAAAAAATGGAAAGTGTTTAGAACTCTGATAACAATGTTAAGCCACAGAATTTAATGCCAAAACACCTCCAGGTAAAAAGAAGTTTCTTGTCTTGAACACCTGTGCCCAAATAACCATTCTGAGGTTTGTATTAATTGTAAATGCTCAGCCGATAGCTCAGACTCATTACTGGCTAACTCTTACATTTTAAGTTAACCCATATTCCTTAATATGCTCTGTCACGTGTTAGTACCTTTATTAGCATGGCATGTTCATCTCCTGCTCCCTCTGCATCTGACTGGTGACTTCTCTGACTCCTCCCTTCTCCTTCCCATCATCCTTAGTTTGGTGACCCCGCCTATACTTCCTGCCTGCCTACTGTCCAATCAATGACTGTTTAAACCAATTCTAGTGACAAACCTTTACAGTGTACAAGAGGGTTATTCCACAGCACCTCTAACTTTCAGCTTCTTGTGCCAGATACATTGCGGTTTATTAGTGTGTATGCCAAGCTAACTTAGCTGCAGGTGTGATGACTGCCTGTATATTTGCCTGATCTCAATGGAGCTTTGGCTCAATTAGGAAGCACAGCAGCCTAAGACAAGACCTGCATGTTGCCCTCAACACTGGCTCTTCCAGGAGGTCTGAGCATTCATTAACTCTCTCTACAAGAGCCCCAGCATGCCTGCTGGCTGGAGAAATCCAGCACAGAGAAATGGAAATGCCCAGCCTAAGTAATGGACAGCAGAGCTTCTTAGCCGGCAATAGTTCCTGCTGTTGACTAGACTGGAGTGCCAGGGACAACTTGTCTTAGAATGAAACATTTGGTTTCTCTCTTTTTGACAGGACAATACCTAACATTAGGAGGTTGCTTCTGAATATAAGTCACCAGACATAAGTCCCATCTGTATCTTTAACCTGATGTGTAAGATGGAGCAAAGTTACTCTGCTCATCCATGCTTCAGTTTCCCGGTCTGTACGACGGGCAAAGTGACAGTACCTCATAGGTAATAATGAGCATGGTGACAGCAGCCACACAGAGCTGGTGCGAGCATCTAGTCATTTTAATCATGTAGTCAGTGCTCTGTAATCATTAGCTACTGTCATTATCCACAGGCTAACTTGCATCCATCTTCTCTTTATTCCCATTCTCTTGGGAGACAATTAGTCTTGCATTCATTAAGCCCTAAATTAATACTGCTTAAATTTGAATTTTCCATAGCTCTACCTGGAAAATTCTGACTATACTATGATTGATTGTCTTGTATTTATCTACTTCATGGCAGGAAAAAATAATATCATGAAAATGAATTGTGCTGTGTCCTTTTTTTTATTAATAAGCAACCCTACCAATATCATTACTATAAAATGTTTCAATTATAGAATGTTTCTACTTCTGTCCTGGTAAATAAATTCTAACTGTTAAGGTTGTGTACGTGATTGAATTCCGTAAATGATGACGGTACACTCTTTTCTTTGACTCTTATTTCTCAGCCAGCCCCTTTTTGAGGTGGTCACCTCTCACCTGTACATGTAAATTTAAAATTTTCTCTCACTGTTGGATGGTAGCCTTCTGTCAGGATCCCCAGAGTTTCCCTCCTCTCCTTCCTCTCTGACCCTTCTGGGACTGGCCAGAGCCACCAAGAGAGCATTCAGGGAGCCCAGCAACCCTCTCTGCCCTTCCTTTGCCTCTATGAGTACAGTAAGAGATAACCCTCGACCCCTATTGAAGCAATATTCATGCAAAATAATTGTGTCTCTGCGGCGAACTTTCTGGCCAGCAGGAAAGAACAGCCACCAGACGAGGATTCTTCTCAAATCATGCTTTATTGGAGCCTCTTGGTTGTAGGGAGAGCAGAAAACAAGGGGCCCGGAGCCCTGAACTATAACTGCTTATATAGGGAGTCTGCCTAGCAACTTTGATACTTTGATACTTTAACTGCTTTTCTGGAGACCCACCGGCAGGAAAGAAAGCAGGGGAACATCCCTGTCGAAAGCCTTTCTTTATACTCTGTGGGCCTTTTGTGAAGAAAGCCTGTCCCCAGGATGTTCCCCTGCCGGTCAGGGGAAGTGTGGGCAGCTAGATCACAACAACTCATCCTGTTTTCCGGTGGAACTGCAACCCTAATATGGAGTTATCTATCAAGCGAGGCTGGGGCCAAATGCCATCTTGTAATGGCAGCTATTCAAATCGGCTCCCAGCATGTCTCCTGAAGACAGTCAATAATATCCAGAGGCTGATCACAGTCTATAGATCAAGAGTTGATGATAAGACCTTGTCAATATTATTTGAATCCAGAGAAAACTTTTTATCTGAAATGACTTTGTAGTTAAGAAATTGGTGATTGCCAAGATTTTTAGAAGTACTATGTAAGAGCTGAAAAAATAAATTAGTCATGGAATTCCGTATCATACTTTATGTGCAATATAGTTATACAAATTTTTAATTTTCAACATATACCTTTCTAACTGTTCAGAAGATGTTTAGGTCTTTCCATTATTTTAGTTTAGAGTTTGGAGTTGGGGATGTACATGCTATAAGTTTCTATAAATAAATAAAAATAAGAACTTGTGTTTATATAACATTTTTGATGTATATTTCTCTTTCCCAGGTAGATAAAAATGTTTCCCTTTTCAGATGATAAGGCCTAAGTGGAAGAGTCAGATGGCATACCAGGATTCTCCCAGCTAAGACTCGAACCTGGTTCAGCCAACTGCATTTTATGAAGTCTGTCTCCTCGACCTGCTGCCCTAACGTCGCATTAGTGTATGGTACAGTCTTCCGATCTTAAATCGGTGCTGATGTTGCCTGGAAACAGCGAGATGCTTCCAAGTATTTAATGACAAAGCGAATGAGGAGGAAAGTATTTTCACTTAGATTGTTTCCAGTTAGCTAATTTCCATATTTCATATCATAAGCACTTTCCTGTCATGAGTAGAGGTCTACCTGTGTAAGAAGAAAATGAGGCCCACGGAGGTTAATTAAGTGTCAGGTGCCCAGAACAGATTTAGTAGCAGAAACACCAGTTCCAGGGCGCTCACATCTGAGCCAGTCTTTGCCTTTCTAGGTAGAAAATAGCAGTGTCTTTCCCATCAGTTCCATGTGTGTCAGTTCGGGTGCTCTCCCAGTCACAGGTAACTGGGGAGTGCTTGCTTTGGGTTAACACTGCGCCCAGATCTGTGCTGATCCTTTCCCATCCAGGTCTCAGCATCTCCCTCTCTCTGGCTGTCTATGATAAGGCTTGATAGTGACCAAATTTCAAGAAAACAGCCCCACTGAAATCATTACAGTAAAAAAATAAAAATAAAAAAATAAAAAGGAACAATATATCGGTGTTTTAGATAAAGCCAAACAATTTCTTTCATGCATATAGAAATCATCATATGAGTATAACAATTTGCACATTATTTGGTTTTGTGTAAAAAAAAAACAGTAAATCTAGGTAATAAATAGTACTGATTTAAAAAGTGTCCACCCCTAGATACATAAATATTCATATATTATTAAAATTAAGAATGCATCCTTTTCAAATATAGGTAGAAAAAAATTGTATTTTACTGGAGTAATTAGCAATTGAAATTGACCCAGGTCAATTTCCTTAAATAAGAAAAGTGGTTTGGGTGTGCCCCCAAGTATTTTGCTAAACCAGTAATCACAATGGTAGGGATGTGGAATCAACCTGTGTCTATAAGCAGATGAATAAATAAAGACAATGTGCTTCCTATACCAAATAATAGTATCCACCCCAAAGGAAACAAAATCCTGTCATTTTCTCAATATGCCGAGCGGAACTGGAGATCATTATGCCGAATGAAGGAAGCCAGGCATAGAAGACACCAAACGTCATCTTTGGACGTGCGAGAGACCTTCAGAAAGCCTAACCCAGGGAAGCAGTAGAATGGTGACCACCCAGGCTGGAGTTGAGGGCCAGGGAGAAGGGTGTCCATCAAATGTAGATTTGTTTGGAAAGGAAGAACAAGTTCAAGAGATCTGTGCGGTATTGTAAGACCCTGCGCTGTCTGCTTGGACAACGCCAGCTGAGTAGAATTGAGGTGTTATCTCCGAAGACCTTCCAACTGTGTGAAGCAACTCTTGGTGGCTTCTGGAGCCCAAGTTAGCCAGCCCACAAGGCAGAAGGGCTTCAAAGCATCAGGCTGTAACACAACACAGTAGACAATTTGAAATTATAATAATGGAAGTTGGAACTGAATCCCCAAACTTCATTTGAAATTATATTTTACTTCAATAATGACGAAACTATGCAGTTAGCGTATCTCATTTTCGTTTTATTAGTGAGCTGGAAGTTACCAACACAATGACAACAGCCTCTCCCGTGCCCGTTGATTACTTCTGTGCCAGCCACTCATTTCCCCAGCCCTGACACTCCTATTACAAATGGTGTCCTGGAAAAAAATGGGATTTTCCTCTCTTATCAAAGGAAGGCAGTTTCGTTTTCTACCTCGGAGAGCATCCAATGCAAAAGAGAGCCGGCATAATTACATACGTACTTTTACAACTTCAATATCATAATATTTTGATTTTGCTTTACATCGTACTTGCTCCCAGCTGGTGGGCAGCTTTTGTTTTAGCTGTGTGGATTATATTAGAAGCAGGGGAAAGAGATATCATACACATTGTGAAACTAATGAGGCCAACATTCTGGTGTCATCTGAGAATATGATAATGCATCTATTTGATAGTCTTTGACTGGCTTTATTATTCTAACTCCCGTACTTCAGAGGTGGTGGCACAGAGAATTATTTATAACATCCTGGGGCTTAGAGGCATAGCCAGGAAAGGAGACTTAGCAAGAACTGATGGGAAGAACTGACAAAGGAGGATGGCAGAGCATCAGAACAGGGGCCTTGTGGGAAAGGACAGTAGAGCAACAACACCCGGACGTGTGGCCTGGCCCTCAGGGTCAAATACGGTTCAAGAGAAGAGGTCATTCCCTACTTGGGTTTTAGAGACAAGTCTAATGCACAGTTGTGAACTCACTGCTCCAAAACTGCCAGTGATGTCTTTGAAATGCAAATTCTAATTCAAGAGGTCTGGGAGGAGCTTTGGTGCTGTCAGAAACCAACCATATATTGCCCAGAAAAACAAGAGTCCAGCCCAGAGCTGACAACCAGAAGGGGAGGGGGTAATGGGTCGCTCTCTACAAAGGCAGGATTCGACAATTCAGTCAAGCTTAGATAAAAAAAAAAATTAAAAAGCCATCCCTCCTACTCAAAAGATACTTTGAAGTCTGAGCACTAAAACCTCAGAACACGGTCTTCTTTGGAAACAGCATCTTCACAAAGATAGCCCGGTTAGATGGGGTTGTTAGAGTGGAAATTCCTCTGATAGGGACTGTGTACTTATTGACACTGGAGATTCAGGCATAGGGTCAGACAGACACAGAGAAGACATAGAGACGTGGAGAAAAGAAGGGGCCTGTGGCTGCCGTGACATTCACTGCAGCCCCCCCCACCCCCAGTCAGCTGTGGCTGGAAAAAGCAAGGTTCTCTGGAAAGGCCTTACTGATGGGGTTGTCCCATGGACGCCCAGCCTCTAGAAGGATCTGAAATTAGCAATTCCTATTGTTGTTAGTCATCCAGCCTATAACAGAGGCCCCAGGAAATTAATACTTGGAACGACAAGGCCATTGATTCCCTGCTTTTGAGTCAACATTCAACGTGGAATAAAAGGTTTAATAACCTTCCACTTTATAAAACTACTTAGTGCAGAGGCGTCCCGGAACTAGGTCTCCTTGCTGTCAGTCAAAGTCTTGCCGTTTTTAAAACATGCACAATTTGACTGGGCCATAGAACAACTTGCAGATTGCATTCCACAGAGCCTCTTTTTAGGGCTTTATTAATAGGCGCTGGAGAGGGGTCATGGATAATGATGCTTTAAAACAGACTAAGTTCATAGGAGACATCAGCCTAATTAAAGACATAGGTGAAGCCTGCTGAAAAAAATCCAGAGCATTGGAAAAACGTACAGAAACATGGACTGAGCCAGCAGGTGCCTAGGTTTCAGAATAGAGAATCTTTTCTTATAAAGGACTTTATTCTTTGAGAATTTCAAACATGCAGACCATGAAATAAGATTATATGCACTCCCCCATATCCCTTAACACTTCCCCTTCCAACTTTGTGTCTTCATGTGTATGTGTGTGCGTGTGTGTGTGCATGTGTGTGTAATAACCTGTTGCTATTCCTATTACTGCTGCCCGTATGTGTATGGGTGGGACTCCTACCAGTGTCCACACTCTGAAAGCACGATTCTCCCTTTCCTAGCAGCTAACAACTGTCAATAGTTTCTCAGCAGGGGAGGCCTGGCGAGCTCCTCCTCCATCTCTGCTAGACCTGAGGCTGGCTTGAACTAGTGCAGGGAGCCACAGTCCTGTTAGCCTCCTCCAAAATACCATTTCTGGAAATGCTAGTTGAGAAGGCCAAACTCCCAGCCCCTGACAACATTCAGGCCCACAGAAGTGCTACTTTAAAGTTTAATTGTGCTTTACTCTAAGTTACCCAGGGACTGCCTGGGCTATTTGTTGTTTGCTGAAGGCAAGACAGTGGATGCCCTTTGGGATGAGTTTAAGAAGTGAATCGAAAGGTCTATCATGAAAGGGAACTAAGAGATCAGTCAGAGTGACAAGGGCAAAATGGAATGGAGCAAAAGTGATGTTGGAGAAGACAGAGGAAGATCAGGAAGATGAAATATTTAAGGCCCCTCTCTGCAGGGACAGGCTTTCTTCACAAAAGGCCCACAGAGTATAAAGAAAGGCTTTCGACATTTTCCTGTACTTTGTTTCTGCTGAGGAGCCATCCCTGTGAACACATGCAGCAGATGCTGTCCGGCGTGCACATCTTACCCGATGGTCCCTAACTCCTGGTTCCTCCTCTATAGACTTTTGGGGAAAATCTATGGCATCGCGCAGAGAGGGCTAACGATCTGGGCATGTTGTGCATTTTTATGTGAGAATGTGTTGGGGCGACATCTGTTGGGGTCCAGCCTTGAGGAGTTAGTGCGTTCCAGGGTAGGGGCCTGTGGCTTAGAAATGTTAGGTAGAGAAAACAGAGATGCAAAAGAAAAAGACAGAGAGACACAAAAGAGAGTCAGGAGGGCAACCCAGTGAATACTGAATTCGCCTGCATTTATTTTCCGTATGTTTTATACACCCCAATCCAAAAAGGGGGAAGAAGGCAAAAGATTGCTTTAGCATGATACAAAGAACTAACAGAGCAATTACCTCTTCAATACCCAAAACATCAAATAGCCATATCCCGAGTTAAGTATTCAGTTGTTCAGGCAGGATGGGCAGCAACCACACCTTAGGTCAAGCATCCTATAAGGAAGCCACACCCTGGGTCAAACCTCCTGTCAGAACCTTGAGGGAACAAGAGGCCTGAACTCTCTGACCTTTGGTCAAGGTGGAAAGCATCCATTTCAGTGGGCTCCGACAAGGCTGTAAAATGTCAGCAACACCAGTGCATCCCAGCAATCTGCGAAGAGAAGTATCTGCCTCCTTCTCAGCTCTTAGTCCCCAATCTCAGGACCCATTCTTGAAAGACCTCTGGTGTGGGGAGACTCTCACTCAAGTCTCGGGATAACACGACCCCCACCCCCCAGTAACTCACGAGAGATCATCCTTGCTGCAATCACACGAGGTTTATTGACAGGTACCAGCGCTGGGGCCAAGACTCATAACCCACGCAGGGGAGGAGTTCGGCCCCCAGTAGCTGGGAGAAGGGGTATTTAAGGGAAGAAACCACAACCCAGTAATCCAAAGGGGGTAGGGAGGGCCTCATTGGAAAATTCCAAAAATACCAGTGATCATTGAAAATTCTGAAAATACCAGTGATAATCACAAGGGGGTAACTCCCTGTTTCTCAAGATTATTCTCAAGATTACAATCTAACTTTATCTTCAGCTAGTTCCTGAAACAGAGTCACTGAACTGGCTAATCCTAGATTTTTGGTTTTTTTCTTCCTGCTAGAGGGGTCTGGATTTATCCGGGTCTTTCATTCTCATGGCCTGCAAAGTTCAGGACCCTACTTCAGCTAGGAAAATTGTCTGATGCCACCCTTTTGACACTTACATGATGAAAGACACCTTAAGAAAAATAATACTGCTCTATCTAAGAGACCTGCATTTTGTGTGGGAGCACAGCCATGCTCAAACCCTCCTCCTCCGAGAGCTGAGAGTCAGCAGAGAGGAAGAGCGAATGCCACCAGGAGTGATGCAGGCTTATAAAAGTGCTTTTCCTGGGTTCTCGCAATAAGAGGCAAGGTTAGGAGACAAACAGTTTGCCTGCCAGCTCGAGTTCTAAATGCCACCTCCACAGACTGCAGCATTAAAGGTAAAGACTTAAGCACAGAAATAATGTTAGCAAACAATAATCGAAGCCCTAAAATTAACTCAGTGCATGCCAAACATAGCATTACCTAGCGAAGACACAGCCAAAAAGACACACAGTCTCACCTTCATGGACTGGGCACACTGAAGGGGAAGAATGAACGTCACATGAATAATAGAACTGCACTTAGAACAATCTTTTCTTACTTTTTGAGACAAGGTTTATTGTAGCCCAGATTGGTCTCAAATTCCAGAGGTGACTGAGAATGGCCTTGAACCTCTGAACCTCCTACATGTGCCTCCCATGTGCTGGGGTGGCAGGTATGTTCCACCCCACCCAACTGTTGTGATGGTGGAGACCAAGCCCAGGGCTTTGAGCACTCTGCCAACCGAGTTACACCCCCACCCCCAGTTATAAAAATCTTAAGGAGTAAAATTGCAGTGGTCTCATATTTTTTCCAGAAGGTTCCATTTAAAATAGAGGCTTAGTAAAGCTGTTCCTGAAGAGAAGTTTTAAAGCTGAGGTTGAAAAAAATAAAAGGAGTCCAGACAGGTGAGGGATTGGGATTGAGTGTTACAAGTGTGGAGACAGCAAGGACTAGAGGGGCTGTGAAATATTCAACAGACAGTGTAAACCCAAGCATCCAAAGCATTAGTCCTAAAGAAAATAAATTGCAGGGGCAAGCGAATGTGATCCCATAGGTGGTTTAGGTTGGCTTGAGGGTTCAGAGCTTTCATGTGAGCAAGCAGTGTGTCATTGGCATGTGGCCTGCCCTCCAAAGCTTCATGCATTGGAGTCTTGGTCCCTAGTGTGATGATACTGAGGTGGTGGGACATTTTGAGATGAAACATACGTGGGGCCACTGGATCCCGGCTGTGCTGCTAAAGAGACCAATGCGACTCAAGGACATTGTGTGCTAAAGGTGTAGGTTGTCTGCAGAAAACCAGGGCTCCCAATGTGACTCCCGCATACTGTGGTGCTGTACCGTTAGGATGCCCTTAGGCCCTCACTGGAGACTGGTCAGATGGTACTGCTACTACCTAAGATGCTAACACAACCTTGCTGCCAGCTGGCAGTGAGTGGAGCCTGATAGGGTGTTGGGAGTGACTGGACCAGCCTTTTCTGTTTCTCTTAGGAGGGGCGTCTTCTGAGGTGAGGAATGCAAACTCAAAGATGTGGAAACAGAAAGGTTGGAGCTGGGGTCAAAATATGAAGTGGGCCCAAACCCTGAAGGACTCTGTTGCCAAGGAACCTACTCCCTAATTCTCTCCAATGAGGTTTCTCTAGGCTGGCCAAACCCTTCCAGCAGAGGTGACTGGCCCATCATGGGGCAGCCTGCGTGGCTCATGGCTCAGAACTAGTAACCAAAGACCTGCTCAGGTCCACCTTATGCTCCGGCGCTTCTGTTCCAGCCTAGAGCTTCCCTTCTGGCCACCCACATCTTTTTGGTTCGTCCTTTGCAAAAAAGAACCCTCTTCACATTATTCATGCTTGTGCCCTGCCTCCTGGTGTAGCTTCACCAGACGCAGCTCTTGATAAACAGAGACAGTTGTGGAGAAAATAGTCCACAAAGATATTTTGCTGGATTCATAGACAACACAAAGTATATTTGAGACATAGATCCAAAGTTAAATATGCTAGAAAGACATACACATCCTCTTGCTTTTCCTTGAGTACTTGGTCTTTTCTATTTGCTTTATTTCAAAGCAAACATATTTATGATAACTCTAGAGATTTCTCAGTAAAAAAAAAATCCTCAAACTGAATTTGTTCTTGATTTAGAACATTGAATACCAAGTCATTTTCATTCCCCCTGTGAAATTTTGGCGGTTTTCTCAATTATTATTCTCTATGAAAGCAAATTTTCTGATATCAAGAAGCAATTCACTGATGAAAAGTGGTGCATCCTAACTGGAACTCAAAGAAATGCAAATATAGAAATAATAGAACTAGTCATATAATGTTTTACAGCTATAATATTTACTGTTATTTCCTGATGGTGAAGGAGAGCATGGTTTCTGGTGCTAAACTGGTACTAGAATACTTTGAAAGGAATTCTAAAAGATACGAGGGCAAACAAAAGCCTCCAGCCAAACTGAACAAGCATTCTTTTTCCTTCAAGGATAGATTCTGGGACATGATCAGAGATACCTCTGTAAGGGTCATCACCTCAGGAGGTCAGATAGCATCATCCCCTCAAAAGAGAAGAGCTATGGAAATGTCCAGCCATAGTGAGACCAGGTCTCTGCAAATGGCACGTACATATCGCCGTCAAAATGCTGCTACGTAAGGGAGTCTCCATTCCCAGGTCAGCTGTAAAAACCCATACGGGATCCCAGAGGCAGAAGCTCCTGAGGCCTGGAGGAAGACCCAGGCTTCTGTGCTTCTAAAAGTCCACACAGATAGTTCCATGGGGAATTGAAAACCATTCACCGTAGGAAAGTAGCACCGGCGAATGCTCTAGAACAATGGAGAGGCTGGAAGCTTGATGTAATATCCCAACGTCTTAAGTATGAACTCAGAAAATCAGCTCTAAGGAGGGCCATCCAGGGAAGACTTTAGCCCTGGGTAATCAGAGGTAGTTGTCATAGTTTTAATCCTTCCCTGTGCTTTTTACTTTCCTACAAAAATGTCAGTCTGTGTGTGTGTGTGTGTGTGTATGTGTGTGTGTGTGTGCATGCGTGTGTGCCAGAGGCCAATCTTCAGTGTTGTTCCTAGGGCGACAGCCACCTTTTGGTTGTTGATTTTGAGATAGCTTCTCTTACTGATCTGTGACTCACCAGGTAGGCTGGGCTGGGTGGCCAGGGATCAGACTGTCTCTGTCTTCCCAGGACTGGGAAAAGAAACATACCGACACCCAGCCCTCTGATGACACTCTAGGGATTGACTTCAGGTCCTCATATTTGAATGGTGCACTGGCTAGTTTTGTGCCGGCTGGGCATAAGCAGGACCGTTTTGCAAAAGGCAACCTCAGCTGACAAAATGCCCCCACAATTAGTCCTGTGGTGCATTCTCTTGATGCATAATTAATATGAGAGGGCCCAGATCACGGTCGATGCTGACACCCATGAGCTGCTGGTCCTGGGTGCTATAACAAAGTAGGCTGAACAAACCATGGGGAGCAAGCCAGTAAGCAGCACCCCTCCATGACTTCTGCATCAGCTCCTGCCTCCAGGTTTCTGCCCTGCCTGATTTCTTGCTGGGACTTCCTTCAGTGATGGATTATTACCTGGAAGTGTAAGATGAAATAAACCCTTTCCTCCCCAGGTTGCTTTTGGTCATGGTGTTTTATCACAGCAAAAGGAACTTGAACTGAAGCACAGTGCAAGGAATTCACTGAGCTATCTCCCCAGCTCTTGTATAATGAGTTATTTAAAATTTTAAACCCAAAGCAGAAGGAAGGCTTCTTCTCTTCATTTCCTCTCTCTACCTCCTCAAAACCTCCGCCTACTAACTTCATTCTGGTTTCACATTTTTTGACAAGAGAGCACCCCTGCTAATTTGGGGAGTATTTAAAGCCGGAGTCTGAAACCTGACAATGCATCTTTTTGTTCTGAAAAATAAAGCCAACACTTTCCTTTCCATTGCCAGCCCTTCTTCACTAATGAGACAAACAGCAAGCCCGTCGGCCTTTTCTTCCTTTTTTCTCCCCCAAAACATTGTATTACCAAGAAGTACACCCTCCTTTAAAAAGACATAAAAGAGAAGAAAAGAAGTGAGGCCATTGCTAACTCAAAAGCACTTCCCTGTAATGCAATGTTAGTGTATAATCTGCTTTTTTTTTTTTTTGAGAGGGACTAGGAGCCACTATATGATCACCTGCTTGAGTCAATTCTGTCTAACTGATGCTACTTGTCTTTGGATAGCAAAGTGTTTTACACCTTCAAAGGTAAATAGACAGTTCCTCTACTTTAATTTTAAAACGTTCCAATGTCTCCCATTCATTTTTCTTGAACTATTTCATTTTGCCATTGAGGAACATGTAATAATTATATGTATTACTGGGCTTCAGTGTGCTATCTCAATACACATGTCCAGCATACAACCAATTAGATTCATCTTCCCTCTTTCTACTTTCCTCCAAGGTCACATATGTTATCTAAGCCCTAGTAAGCCCTGTTCTGCCTTCAGACCATATTTCTTTCGTTTCTGCCCAGGAAAAAGAACAGGCAGTACTTCTATTTCTGTGTATGGCCAGTACCTAGCACCCTCTGCTCTAGCTCCACCCATTTGTAGCAAATGTCAGAAATCATCCTTCTTGGTGGCTGAACAATCTCTACAATTAATGTGTACTTTTTTTACTTTATGACTGACACTCAGTCTGTTTCCATACTTTAACTGCTGTGGACAGTGCTACCATAGGTATGGGCATGCAATTATGTCTTTGAGACTCTGATTTTATTTTAAGAATATTTCCCCAAAAATGGGATAGAAAGATGCTATTTATTTTTAGTGTACAGAGGGACCTGCACACTCTTCACTAGACTGGTCATATGATTTATATCTCACCCCCGGTGCATGAGAAGTTCTTTTCCCATGTCCTCCCTAGTGTTTTCTATCTTTTGTCATTTTGATACTAGTCGATAAAACTGGAATAAGATGATATCTCATTGTGGTTTTGATCTATATTTTGTGTTATGGATGATAATTCTGAGCATTTGTGGGATGGCAAGATGGCTTTAGTTGGTAAAAGGGTTTGCTTCCAAACTTGAGAACCTGAGTTTGATCTGGGACTCAGGTGTTAGAAGAAAAACCCAATTTCTTCAAGTCTTTTAACATCCATATGAGGTCCATGGTATATGCATATATCTGTGCATGCACACACAAGATAGATAAATGTAATTTTTAAAGCTCAGTTAAAATATTTTGCATCTCTATTTTGGGGAGGTAGCTATTCCAAGTATTTAATCAACTCTGTGTCCTTGCCTCTCTTCCTGAGGGACTCTGTTATTCTCCATGCGCAAATCCATGTCACGCTTTCTTCTCAATAAACTCCAAGCCTGCTCCACAAGACACAAGCGTCTGTTCGGCTCATTTGCACATTATATTAACTTGCCTTTTTTGTTCGGCTTTGGAATCTAGTTGGCAGGCTGCCTCTCTCACTCTGTAGATCGTCTTTTCGTTCTTTTGACTGTTTCTTTGGGATTGTGGCAGAGTTTCATTTGACAAGATACCCTCGTTTATTTTTGTTTTAGTTTCCTTGACTCCAACAGCACATCAAAATGATCATAAACTGCAGCCAGGTTGGATTTATCCTAGAGATACAAATGCTGTTCATCATATGCAAACCAGTAAAAGTAATAAGAACGTCAATATAGTGAAGAATAAAAACCCTGATCGTGTGGATAGAGACTGTGCCTTTGACAAAAATCAGCATCCTTAAAACTAAGTCCAGTGCAAGGAATAGCAGGTCATGAAAGAGGCTGCAGGTCAGGGTCAACATCACTTTCTCTTTGAGCTAGATGAGAGACTGCAATGTATTTCCCAGGCTGGGCTACTGAGGAGCTAGGATTACAGGCATCCACATCTGTTACCACACACCCTTGGAGCTGATTTCTCTACTTTGGGATATGCAACTGTTCAGTCTGAGAGATATATGTGTGTGTGTATTATATGTATATGTGTGTATGTGCTATTCCTGGCCTCCGACGCGCTCTCCCCACGTCACGGCTTTGTACAGCACCAGGTGTAGATTCTGCCGTTGCTCATGGATGTAACCAGAGTGAAGAACTTGCCTTCTATTTCTCTTCTGCTAAGGGCTTCTTTATCACGAATGGATATTAAATTTCATTGAATACTTTTATTTCATTCATTGAAATGGGAGAACTTTCTCGTTTCTATGTTTGCACAGTGAGTTATAGTGATTGGCTCTTTTATGGTCAAGCCAAACTTCTGTTCTTAGACACATTTGCAAGACTCCTTTGGTCTCAGTCTCACTGAGTTTGGCTTGATAGCTGTTTGTCTGATGTTACCCCAGTTTCCTTAGCTTTCTTACAGTTTTCAGTGGAATCTGGTTTTGACTGGTTGATGATGTCATCTCATTCCGGTCGGTGACGCCATCTTAATCTGTTTCCATTATTTCTGTTGGAGAGTCAGGTAGAGCTTTTGTTACCTTTTGAGAATATTTTTTTTAATCTACCTATCAGTTTTGATGCTTCCTCTTGTCCTGGGTTTTCCAGAAGCTTCCAATACATGTCCGGGTGTGTTGTTCTTTGTGTTTACAGCATTGAGTAGCGTTGACTTCTCTTGTATCAACCTTAGAAAACACACAGTTATTTCCCTTTCAATTAAGCCTTTTGTTTCCTTCCCTCTATTAAAAATTTTCCCCAAAGTAACTGTACTGCTTTTCCTTCTCTGAAACAAAATGTTTTTGTCATTTAGACAGATATTAACGACATATTAATGAGTTTTTAGTGTTTCTCTAAGGCCTAAATGGGCTGGACATGTTTGAAAGTTAATTTGGCCTGTGAGTCCCCTTTCCTAAAGGGTCATTTTCCAGCGCTCACCACATTCTTGCTGGGCTGCTTACTTTTGTCTTCTTATATATGTGTGTGTGCTTATATAGTACACACCAATACTTTGTTGACTATGACTTGTCAGAATTTTTCTCTGAAAAAACATTATGCCACTTAGCAATACTTTTCATAAATAAGTATTTTGAATGTTGAAAATAATCTCTTTTTCAATTTTTCCATTTAAGGAATAAAAAAAACCTTTAAATTCATAGGTTTTTTTCTACACTTTTTTCTTAATATTTTATGTACTTCTCCACTCTTTATATTTGTTCTATTACCCATTTTGAAGGGTTTTCATGTAAAATATCAAGTAGGTCAAAGTGGTCAGCATTAGCACCATGTTTTCAATAGCTCGCCTTTCTCCACAGTATTGCTTTGGTACCTCTGTAAACAGCAAGCTGTGTTACATGGGTACGTCTCTTTCATGTTTATGTATTTGATTTCATTTATTTGCATGCTGACATATATTCATTGCTATATGTCTTAAAATATATTTATTCCTTCCAGTTTCTTTTTTTTTTAAATTGCTTTAACTATTCTAATTTCTGTGCCTTTCCATATAATGTTTAAGTTATTTTGTCTTCGTCCAACAAAAGTCTTACTGAGATCTTTTATAGCAATTACACTGAATCTATATATTAATCTTAGAAGAATTAGCAGTTTCAGGATATCTTATAAAGTAATAGTCAGCATATGTACCATATTTTACTGTGTTTTATTGTGTATTCTCATTTCAATGACCAATAAGGTCAGTATGTTTTTCCTTTTATTTAGGTCTTTGACATCTTCAATCCACATGTGCAACTTATCAAAATATACAAGCTACAGTATTATATTTATTGCTACATCTTTTCTTTATGCAACTAAAATGGTATCAGATTTTTAATCTTAGTATATGTATTGTTATTATATATTTATAATTGATTTAAAAATAATTACTTTATATTCTGCAATCTTTTGGAGTCTATTTTTATTGTAGAATTTTTTTCAAAGTCTGCGAGTTATTTCTTTTATACAGATAATACTATTGTGTGTAAATATGAACAGTTTTCCTTCTTTCTAACCTAAGCCTTTTATTTCCTTTTCTTGTCATATTGAACAGTTGCATTTGTTACTTTTCTATTGTTGTGACAAAACGCCACGACCAAGGGAGCTTATCAATGAAAGAATCAAATTGGATCTACAGTTTCAGAAGGTTAGAGTCTGTGATGTTGGAGCAAAGCCATGGCAGCAGGAAGACCTGAGACGTCATATACTGGTCCATTGATCCGTAAACAGGAGGCAGATTAAGAGCACACTTGGATTGGCATGAGTGTAAACCTCAAGTCCACACCTAGCAACACTCCTTCAACAAGGCCACACTTCCTAATCCTTCCCAAACATTTCCATGACTGGGAACCACATATTCAAACATATGAAGCACACATTCATAACATATACTCAAATATAGAAACTCCATGTTCAAACATATAGGCTATTGGGGGCATTCCCATTCAAACCACCACAGTTATCTACAACACCAAATACTAAGTTAAATATATGTTGTGGTCACAAATATCTTTGCCTTATTCCCAATCTTGGAAGAATATTTTCAACCTTTCACCTTTCAATGTAGTGTTGTTTTCTGGCTTTGTAGATATTTTTTTTTTACCACATATTAAAAAAAAGAATATCCTCTCGATTCCTATCCATCTGAGAGTTTTTACCATGAGTTTATTTTAACTGCTTCTCAGATGTCTTTTCTACGTTGGTTGATAGAATCATGTAGCTCTTACTATAACAAATCAAATTAATTGATTTTCAGATATTGACTCATCCTCACATTCCTGATATAAACTCTATTTGGTTATGCTGTATAGTTCTTCTGGAATGTTCTTAAAATCCTTTTTCCTAATAAATTTATACAGAGATTTTTTTTATTTGTGTTCAGCAGAGTTGTTTTCCTGAAGTGGCTGGAGTTTTTTTTGTTGATGTTTTGTTGTTGTTGGTTTTTCAAGACAGGGTTTCTCTGTGTAGCCCTGGCTGTCCTGGAGCTATTGTTGCTTTGTTGTTGTTGGTTTTTCAAGACAGGGTTTCTCTGTGTCTGTCCTGGAGCTCACTCTGTAGACCAGGCTGGCCTCGAACTCACAGAGATCCACCTGCCTCTGCCTCATGAGTTCTGGGATTACAGATGTGCACCACCACATCTCAGCTACAGTTGCTGTTTTTTGTGTATTCTCTTTACCTGGTATTGGAATGAGACAATATTAGCTACAGGAAATGAATTGGAAAGTATTTGATTTTCTTCTGTTCTTTTGAAAAGAAAGCATAGAGCCAGTGCTAATTCTTCTCTACATATTTACAGAATTTTTCCTTTGAAATCATCTGGAGATCACATTTAAGGGAATTTATAATTATGAACTTAATAGTCTTAATAATGAGTTGGTTGTATAAATGATCTGTTTTATGTTGAGTAGCTTTCAAGAATTGACCCATTTCACAAAAAAAGTCAAATATGTATGTAAACATGACAATCCCTTATTATCTTTTTTATATTTGTAGGCTCTGTAACAATATTCTTTATTCATACTATATATTTATACTTAAATTTTTCTTTTTCATTTTACTTATCTTTTCAAGGAACAAGATCTTTGATTCATTGTTTTTTCTCTCTGTCATTTTGTTTTGTTGTGCTTTAAATTGCCGTGATTTTTGCCCAACTTCACTCTTGATTTCTTTCCTTCTACTGCTTGGGACTTTATTCCTCTGTGTTCTTTATGTTTTTTAATCTGCTAATTCTTATGTATGTGGATGATTTGCCTGTATGTGTGTCTGTGCTCCACATGTGTGCCTGGCAAGCACAGAGGCCAGAAGAGGGCATTGAAGCTCTTGAGACTAGAGTTACAGACAGTGTGAGCTGCATGTGGGTGCTGGGACTCAAAGGTGAGTCCTCTGGAAGAGCAGTCAATGTTCTTAGCCACTGAGCCATCTCTCCAGCCCTCTTCTGTGTTGTTTGTTGTTTTTGTTTTTGTTTTTGTTTTTGTTTTTGGATTTTTGAGACAGGGTTTCTCCGTAGCTTTTTGGTTCCTGTCCTGGAACTAGCTCTGTAGACCAGGCTGACCTCGAACTCACAGAGATCCGCCTGCCTTTGCTTCCCGAGTGCTGGGATTAAAGGCGTGCACCACCACTGCCCGGCCCTTTTCTGTGTTCTTAAAATGACAGTTTAGACTATTAATCTGAGATATTTTCCTTCTTCTGATGCATACATTTAATGATATAATTTTTCCTCTCAACACAACTCTGGCTATATCCACAAATTGATAAATTTTTTCTCACTTTTTATTTAGTTCATTACATTATTGTATTTCCCTGAGAACTATTATTTATCCCATGGGGTTTTGTTTTGTTTTTAGATATATGTTGTGTAATTTCCAAGGGCTTGGCAATTTTCTTAGTTTTCAGTTTTAAATCTAAATTTGTTGTGATCCTTCTTTTTATGTTTGTACCAGATTGTGGTGGTTTTGTAGGTATGTTTTATGAGTCAGGATTTAATGTAACTTTATATTCTATAGGTACACGAGAAAAGAGTGTGTGTTTTATCTTGATGAACATTCTATGAATGTCAATCATATGCTGCTGATGCTCTCGGGTTTCATACATTTTTTATTTGTCTAGCTAGTCATTCTGCCAGCTGTTGAAAGAGAAGTGCTGACGACTCTAATCATTATTTGTCATTTCTGTATTAGTCTGCTTTGCTTCATTGAAACAAACAACCTAAGGCAAGAGGCCCATAAAGACAAGAGAGTTGCTTCTCTTAGAGTGCTGGAAGCTCAAGTTTAAGATCAGGTGGTCTTTGCTCAGCTCCTGGTCTGAAACTGGGGATGTGTGTGAGAAGGAGACAGTACATGGTGAGCCAAGAAAGGACATTTGGGAAGGGGCGACCTTATTCTTTAATAACAGTCCTCTCAAGAGAATAACCAAAGTCACACAGGAACTGCCTTAGTCCCTGCCCAACCCTACTTCTTGAAGTTTACACTGCTCCCCCAGGGTACTTTAATCTGACATTTGGCTTTCCTGTTCTTCATTTTGTTTTTGTTTCTCCGGTTTTCCCTCTCTCTTCAGATGGGTTACTTGAGCTCACTAGACTTTCATTTGTATCTAGTAAGTGGATCTCTTTGTATAGATTTTTTAATTATTGCATCATTTGTCATATTACATTACTAATGAATTATTATGTTATTTACACATAATTGATTACAGTTAACCAGTGGCCTTCTTTATAACCTAAGGTATCTAGTTGACCTTTTTGGTTTTTCACTGTTCAAATTGTTTGTTTTAGGTGGGAAGTCCAGGGTTTTAAATTGGGTTTACTGAAGAATTCTTCCTAAATCAGATATTTAATTCAGAGAGTTGAGAAAAATAATACAAGAACATAATAGCTTCTATATCAAAACTTAGCACAATTTATCATCCCTTCAAAGTTATCCATCCCCTTTGTAGGGTGATCTCTTCCCTCATTTCTACTCATCTGCCCTGCCCATCCCAGGGGGACTTTGTCTTTATTAAGCTTTCATCCAGATAGAATCACAGCACACAGCCTCTTGTTGCTGGCTTCTGTACGCATGTCACACAGCACACAGCTTCTTTTTGCTGGCTTGTGTACGCATGTCACACAGCACACAGCCTTTGTTGCTGGCTTCTGTGTGCATGCTGTTCCTGAGAGCCATCCTGCTCTGATACTTGGATCAGAAGATTGTCTCTCTGTTGTTCAACAGTAATCACCCTATCTAAAGGGTCCCTACAGTTTGTTTATCCATTCCCTAGACAAAGACTCTATCTGGATTGCTTCTAGTTTAGGATGTTGAGAAATATTCACATAAAGATTTTGGTTTGTATATATTTTCGTGTATATATTTTCATTTAACATGAAAACATTAGCTCAAAAGACATCAATGCATTAGGTTATCTTTAAAGTGCAGGTACAAGTTTATTACAAATACAGACATTTTTCCTCTCAAACTATCTCCACTATTTTCCATTCTCAGCAGCAAACTATGAGAGTCCTTAGGCGAGGCAGCATTCTTGCCCAACATGTACAGCCCTGTGCTCAAGCCCCACCTTGAAGAAAGGCACCACCATCCCAGCAGGTTCAAGTGTTTGCAATGCTTTGAAAACCGCAGTGTTGCAATTTTTCTGTCTGGATTCTTTGGAGAGCCCTTATAACCGATGTGAATACTATGGCTTTAGTTTCTCTTTCTATAATGATCAATTGAATTTCTATTTCCTTAACGAGAGTGGACATTTTTCATGTTAGAGTTATCAACATACTGTTTGCTACCAGGTGCCATTTCAAATCTCTTGCCTATTCTTGAAAACAGACCATTGATTATTCTTGTTGTTGAGTGTGTGTGTGTGTGTGTGTAAATGTGTGTATCTTATATGTCTCACTTTTTCATTGCTGTGATAGAAACTGTAACATAAACAGCTCAAGAGGGAGAGAGAGCTTATTTTGGCTTACACTTGCAGAGTGACACGGTCCTTCACAGTGGGGAAGACACTGCACAAGCAGGGAAAATGCATGTCAGGAGCAGGAGGCTGGCTGGTCACCAGGAGGTTAGTTGGTTGGTCACGTTGCTTCATACTCAAGAAGCAGAAAATGAACAGGAAGTGAAAGTAGGCTCTAAATCCTGAAGGTCTGCTTCAGTGACCCACTTCCTCTACCATGGCTACATATTCTAAAACCTCTAAAACTAAGTCAAGGTGGTCGTCCTTGCCTTTAATCTCAGGACTTAAGAAGCAGAAATAGGCAGACCTCTGTGAGTTCAAGACCAGCCTGGTCTACAGAGTAGGTTCTAGGACAACCAGAGCTGTTACATAGAGAAACCCTGTCTCAAAAAACCAACTAACAAACAAACAAACCAAACAAACAAACAAACAAGCAAAAACAAAATAAAAAAACCCCACCCAAACTCTACAATCTTCCTAAACAGTGCCTCCAGCTGAGGAGCAAGTGTTAAACACATTAGCCTATGGGGACATTTCACAGTCGGACTACGGTAATATATATGCTGTATACAAGCCCTTTATCAGAAATGTGACCATACTTGCAAATATTTTTAATATCTTTTTATTCATGTAATAGTGTCTTTCAATAGCGAAAGATCTTATTTTTAAAAGTCAAATACATGGATTTTTTTCTTTAATGTGTATTTCTGTGTCTCTGTATATGCGTGCATGCATGCATATGTGCTTATGTGTGTGTACGTGTTTGTGTGGTGTGTGTGTGTAGATACAGGACAATCTTGAATGTCAGTCTTAGAAACAATGTTTCTTTTTTTGAGATAGTGTCTCTCATTAGCCTAAAGTTCATCAATTAGGCGCAATTGGCTGACTATTAAGCCCTAAGGATTGACCTGTCTCAGCTTCCCGTCACTGGGTACCACTGTGTCTTGCATTTTTATTGAGTTCTGGTGATCAAGGTCTTATCTTCATGTTTCTGAGAGAAGCACGTAACCAGCTGAACTATTCTTCAGCCCAACTTTTGGGATATATTTTTTTAAAAACCTTTGAAATTCAAAACCATTTTTCTATTGTTCATTTCTTAGCTGCAGATGCTGTTTTTGGAAAAGCGTAGACAACTCCAGGCTCTGGGAGATGTCACCTTCCTCCCAGACAACAGACTTCAGCTCCTATCATGCAATTAGGTTAGAAGCAGGCCACTTTAATCTAATTGGGGATTGGGATGGCTCCACTCTGGTTCCAGTCTACGAGAGGGCTGGCTTATTTCTTGTCTGCCCCAAAGTTTCAGCCGTTATGGTAAGGGGGGGGAGCCATGCGGTGCGAGCCTGCAGTTTTTAACTGGCTTTTCTCGTTGGTGGAACTTATCCTCTGATTTTTGTTTCATCCATCTGTGAGGCGGCCAGAAGCTGCTCTTAGCTTCTCTCCATTTCAGCCGCTGCTTATCAATCATCCAGTGTCTCAAGAGAGCTGTGGAGCCAAATGTCAGGTTCTGGCTGCGGTTCCTTCTGCTCAGTATTCCAAACCCTGAAACACAGTGCAGCCCCTTGGACGTCTTCAGGGGCTTTGATTTGCTTTTCTAAATCGGGCTTTGCAGTTTTAGGGGATGGGATGGCTGTTCCGATATGGGCTACTCTGGTCTATCTCAAATTAAAACCCCCTCCCGGTTGATTTTTCACAGTGGCTGCTCAAAAGGTGTATTCCTAACTCGGTGTTCTGTCAACTGATTTTCCTTTGAAGCAGTTAGTATATCTGGGGAGATGAGACTGTGGAAACCTGGGGGTGCACATCCATTTGATGAGATGACCTCATTTCCTTGAGGAAGCTGAATCAAAATGGGTTTCTCTCTCTACTGTATTTCTGGCGAATGTGTTTTTGCCAGTTGAGAGAGAGGGAGTCTGATCCTCGGCTGCCTGCACAAGCTTACTGTAGCAGCTCTCTTTGCTTAAGCAGAATTGAAATCAAATTACTTTCTCCTCCAGTTATTTTATGTGCTTATTCCTCCACTCCGTGTGCCCTCTGAAACGTTACCCCGAGCAAAGAACCTGTCAGGTAATATCTAGCGTTCCATCCGGGACTTAATAGCATGCTTCCCCAGGACGAGCCAGGATGAAGGAATTTGTCTTCAAAGTGTCAGACCAGAGAGATAAAGTTTCCACAGTCAACGTTAAATCTTTGATAGCAGCTCAGAAATAATTGAAATAAGAAATAGCAGATATGAATGCTCATGCATCTCCTTTCAAAACTGAACGTGAAATCCTTCTCAGAATGGGGAATGGGGGTGCTGGTGAGCTTGGTGGGGCTTCATGGCCAGTGGACCAAGTCCAGTGAGAATAAAGGCGAAGAGAGTGATGGGCATCTCCTATAGACACATAAATGGGAAGGAACGAGACGGTCGGAAGCAAGAAACGCTAAAGGTAAAGGGGCGGGCAGGCTGTGAGAGACCCTGGAAGAGTTAGCCCGGGAAGAACAGCTTGGCTGAGAGAAATGGCTGAAATGAGGAATTTAAACACTGGCACTGTCAACTGTCGAAGCAGGACAACTTTCCTGGACGGGCGCTGTCCATGCTGAGTGTGCTTTTGCTCCACACATGGAACACAAAACCAGTTGACCCAAATCATTGGGATCAGAATTGCCGCCCTTTGCTGTTAACTCCTGAAGTGGCCTTGAGAAGGGCATTCATTTCCTCCTTCTTGGCCAGCTGCTAAAGGCGGTTTTTCCCCCCACGTTATCTTCCTTTATGTTTTTTTAAAGTTGTAAATATCATCCAACTTTAAATATTGATGCAAAGAAGTATTGGAGGCCTACAGTATACTTCCTTGACATTTCTACTTTTGATAAAACTTACCGTGGTGGGATCGAGACTGCTTTGTTCTTTAGCATAGGAATGCTGATTGTACAATATACACTTCCTCTCTTGTTAGTCATTTATATACCAAACGAACTGCAAACAACCCGGATGGTAAGCCTAATTGTATATGGAAGTCATTACATCAGACTCATGCTGAGTTACATTTTGCGGATAATTTTACCGCCTGTGTAGTCACTTGGGAATGAGTGGCATATTTACCTCTCTCAGGAAGAAAAGAGACTTTGTCACCAAATATTTACAGAGAAACTAAACGTTCTATCAGCAGCTTTGAAAGACCCGGTGTTAACTCCGTGTTGTTCCTAGTGTTGTCTTAACTTGTCTATTCACTATTATAACCTGGTTTCAAATAAAAATCTAAACGCTTAAGTTATGGCAATTCAAAATGTTGTACAAAGCTGACGCTGGAAACTGCAGTTTCCAGCAAGGCTGTGGTGGTATACTTTCTTTGTAAGGTAATTTCTCTCTCCTGAAAGGCAGGTGGCAGTGTACAAATTCCTACCTGGAATTGTCTTCCTGTTTTACCACTGTGCCCTGGCACTGAGAGGAAGCATGGATTGTTCAAGACAACACAGGCTTGCCTTATCACCCACGAAGAAACTAAGGCATCCATTTTGATAGAAACCATTTTTACTAGGTATTTAAAGGAAGTACAAAAACATAGCTCTGATTCTGAACACTAAAAGTTGCAGGACATCGATCGGAACGCGTTCATCTTCCATGGCCTGACCTCATGTCGGGTGCATGGTGAGCACTTGGTCAAGGTTTAGTCTGAATTCAGACTTTCATGGAGTCGTCAGCTTTTGGACATAGACGGTATGAGATGCCTGAACTCACCTGTGAGAACCGCTTTTATGGGCACTGCACTAATAATAGAAGTTGGCCTCTTCTGTTGACCCCTGTCCGTGGACAGTCTGGGGAAGCCGGCTGATGAATACTGCGGAGGAGATTTTAAGGGTTAAGTAAACTCTTCAGGTGTACAAGTACAGAGACTCACTAATTAGAGCGGGGAACTGGGAAGGGAAGGAGACCCTAATAATGCGTAGAGCCCAATTCTGAGTCACAGCGTTTTACCTACACTTGCCCATTTAAACCTCATAGCAAGCCGGCAAAGTTAAAACCTTCACAGGGGGACACTGAGAGCCCAGAAGGGCTCACTGCTTTGTCCGGGCTCCACTTTATCCTTCCGCCTCTCTCTACCTGATGCTGTTTTGGAAGGAGTCGAGTTCAAGGTCAAAGTGCTAAGGACTGGACTGCAGAACAAGGAATGCTGACTCTGTCACGTGCATTTTGCCAACAACAGGCAGGAACCGAAAAGGAATCAAGCGAGAAGATGACCCTCAGCGCTGTGGCTGGGGGCAGAGTTGTTTTGAAGTCCTGAGCTGGCACAGGGCCAAAGCTAGCAACTACAGCTGGGATCCCTGCCGGAGACACCTGGATACACTGGGATCCGTGGAGCCCGGGACTGTTTTGGGAAAAAAGGCAGTGGAGTTGCCCTTGGATAAGCTCTGATGGAGGGAAGCCCAGTGAATAGAACTGAACTCGAAGGGCTGGGTGGAATTAGTTGGAAGTATTGTCCTGATTGGCAGGGGCTGTGATAAGTGAATCCTGTGTAAACAGAAGAGGGGGTTATGATCTTTGCTTCAAGTTTCTGGGCTGACATTGTTTGTTTCATGTCATTTGTATATGCTTTAACTTGGGGGTTAGGGTGAGGATTAATTCAGCTCTCATGCCCATACTACAGACCTCTACTTATGGTGAGAGATGGTAACTGTGGGGAGGTTGACTCTATACCTACTATACCCTATATACACTGGAATTTTAATTAGTAACCAATAGAAAAATCAGATGAGAGCTCTGTCATCTTGCTCAGCCTTGTCTATGCCTTCCACGCCGTCTTTATCAGAGACATGAAACAGCATTTGCATTTGACATTTGCTCTGATGAAGGGGATGCTCAGTTTAGCTGCACTTCCCGTCTTTGTAGCCATGGAGAGCAGCTCCCAGTTACGTCCCCTGTGTGTGGCACTGCGCATGGGCACACCTCCACAGTCAGCACAGCCCTTCTCTGGAGGCCAGGTGTCCAGAAGGAGCTGGAGGCCTTGCAAGGTCTACATGAGTATTTCTCTTTATGTATTCTGTAAACCAGTGGCTCCGACTTTAAAAAAAAAATTTATGTGTGTATGTATGTGAGTGTCACCCCAGGGCAAACCTAATTTATGACAAGCTACTACTTACAAGATGGCTTTGCTCACGCTACAAGCTTCCGTGAAGACAAAATCCATCAGGGAACAACAGCGAGCACAAGCCTGGTACCTCTCGCACCTGCCTTAACTAAGGAAATCCATCATCCAGCATGTCACTTCCCACCTGAATAAAACAGGATCCTGTTCCCCTCCTTTCTAAATAGGATCTCGCAATCAGCCAGGCTAACTAATGTCCACCCTTCAAACTCACTGTTGAGAAACCTGTGCTCATTGGACTGTCTTAATTTCACCGTCACCTTTTTAATTTTAACATTCAAATGTCTAATTTTTTTAAATCTAATCATTTTATTTTTTGAGAACTTCATACATACACACTGTATTTATTTATTATCATGCTTGCCTCTTCCTCTTCTCCTCCATCTCCTCCCATCTCATCTTCCAAATTGATGCCTTCACCTTTAGTTATTATTGTTTATGTATAGATAACCTACTTAGTCCATTTAGTTTTGTTCATGTGTACATGTACTGTGCCTGAACCCTTGGACAAGACTGGGTTTCCCTCTCAGCAATGGGTTGCTTGTTGGTCTTCCTCTAGCACGTGGGTGAGGCCCTGCAGAGTTTCCCCCATTCATTTTAGCATGCCAGCTGGTGTTGTCATTATGCCTGTCCTGTTGAAGTTCATGAATGCAATTTCCCTGTGGTATATAGAAGACAGAACTTCACAGCAGGTGTCCAGGTCTTCAGGACCTTGCAATCTTTCCGTCCACTCTCCTTTCAGTGATTTCTTTCTGGCTCTTGAGTGTAGGGGTTGCACTGCAGGTCTCTCAGCTGGGCTTGGGCGCCCCATGTTCACTCATTCTGTGAAATGTGACCAGTTATAGTTATAGTCTCCGCCAGTTCCAAGGGGAAGCTTCCTTGATGAAGGGATGGGAGCTACACCCATCTGTGGGTAGAATTGATTTAGAAAAATGACTATAATAACTTTTCCTCTTGGTCTATGACCGCTACAGCCACAGCTAGTACACTGGGTTTACATTGCCAGACATAAATGTCCTCCTGTTGGGTGGGCCGTAACTCCAATTAGACAGTAATCATTTACCCCCAAAATAAATGTATATTTTTTCAAGTTCACATACCAGAGAAAGAATTCAGTAATATAACAAGAGAGGGGATTTTTCCCCCCTCAGGAAGGTCCCTTGCAACTATTTCCTCAATAAATAAACAAAATCTTTTTGTTAATTGCAGAATTGTTTCAGGTCTTTCTTCTAGCACACTGTAAAGACCCTAAATGTTATAAATGTATGTAAGACTTTTCAAATCTAATGAAAATTCATTCTTCAGTGAGTGAGGAAGCCTCTTCCTATATTTATAAGGATGATCGATCATTAGTGGCAAAGGTTATTCCCAATTCACTAACAAAGCAATTTTATTCTACTTCCTATCAGAGAGCTGGAGCATATAGCAGCAAGAGGTTCCCGTCCATGCCTCGGCATGATTACAGTTGCACACTGCATGATCACAGTTGCA